>NC_057804.1:427128737-427351342 GCF_018294505.1 Triticum aestivum | reverse complement strand
GGGGGGGCGGAGATCGCACGAAGAGCGGATCGAGGCGAAGCACACGAGCAGTTTACCCAGCTTTGGAGCTCTCCGGAGAGATAATACTCCTACTGCTGCTTGTCTGATTGTATTGAGTTCTTGCTCAGGAGCGCTGAGTGCTACAGTACACTCGAGTTGCTAACGAGACTGAGCGTGAGTGTTTTCTGGTTTCGAACCCCCCTCTACGTTGCGCATGGGCCTACTTTTATATGCACAAGGGGTCACCGACAGGTGGCAACGTAGCCAAGGGTAAAAATGGAAAAAGAGGGGTGGTTGGTACAGCTACCCGTACAGTGCATCCTACCTAACCTTGGCGGCAGGGGACAAAGGCATTAAATGTCCGTCTCCGTCGCCCAAACAGTGCAAAAAAGGACCATCAGGGACGCCACCACTTGCCACGATGGCAATCTTGTCAGCGTCGCATGCCACCGCGCACCGCTGGCTGCACAGCCTGTCGCCACGCGCGCCTGGAAAGGCCCCAGGGCGACACTTTGGTGGATGTGCTGGAGCGTGGGTACAGAGTGGTCGCTTGCCGCGGCAAGCGCCTCTCCGCGGTCGTTGTCTTGTCGCGTCCGGAAGCTTGTCGCTCACTGGGCCTTGCCGGGACGCGTGGCACGTCACGGCAAGTTCCTTGAGATGCCTTGGTTAGCCTTCCCGGCAAGCTCCTCTTGCCGGGGCCTTGTCTCCTTGGCTTGAATACTTTGTTCTTGAATGGCTCCAAAGGAACCACGGAGGACCTTGGCGGTCACCCGGCAAGCCTTGCCGCGGGGCGCTGCGACTGCCCGTGCACAAGTTCGGGATACTAGGGTACCCTTACTCTAGTACACCGACATGGATATTCAAGGAATTCATACTAACAACATTGCAATCATGCTCATCATATAAAAACATTCTATAGATTTCTTCTTCTAGCACTTGAGCACAATTTTCTTTTCCATCATACTCACGAAAGATATTAAAAAGGTGAAGCGTATGAGACAAACTCAACTCCATTTTTTTTGTAGTTTTCTTTTATATAAAAAAACTAGTGCTAAAACAAGAAACAAAAAGATTCAATTACAAGATCTAAAGATATACCTTCAAGCAGTCACCTCCCCGGCAACGGCGCCAGAAAAGAGCTTGATGTCTACTACACAACCTTCTTCTTGTAGACGTTGTTGGGCCTGCAAGTGCACAGGTTTGTAGGACAGTAGCAAATTTCCCTCAAGTGGATGACCTAAGGTTTATCAATCTATAGGAGGCGTAGGATGAAGATGGTCTCTCTCAAACAACCCTGCAACCAAATAACAAAAAGTCTCTTGTGTCCCCAACACACCCAATACAATGGTAAATTGTATAGGTGCACTAGTTCAGCGAAGAGATGGTGATACAAGTGCAAAATAGATAGTAGATATAGGTTTTTTTAATCTGAAATAATAAAAACAGCAAGGTAACTAATGATAAAAGTGAGCGTAAACGGTATTGCAATGGTAGGAAACAAGGCCTAGGGTTCATACTTTCACTAGTGTAAGTTCTCTCAACAATAATAATATAGATAGAACATATGACAAGCCCTCAACATGCGACAAAGAGTCACTCCAAAGCCACTAATAGCGGAGAACAAATGTAGAGATTATGGTCGGGTACAAAACCACCACAAAGCTATTCTTTCGGATCGATCTATAAAAGAGTTCGTACTAGAATAACACCTTAAGATACAAATCAACAAAAACCCTAATGTCACCTAGATACTCCATTGTCACCTCAAGTATCCGTGGGCATGATTATACGATATGCATCACACAATCTCAGATTCATCCAACCAACATAAAAGTACTTCAAAGACTGCCCCAAAGCTACTACCAGAGAGTCAAGAACATGTGCCAACCCCTATGCATAGGTTCCCAAGTGTCACGAAACCCGCAAGTTGATCACCAAAACATACATCAAGTGGCACATGATATCCCATTGTCACCACAGATAATCACGGCAAGACATACATCAAGTGTTCATAAAAGACTCAATCCGATAAGATAACTTCAAAAGGGGAAACTCAATTCATCACAAGAGAGTAGAGGGGGAGAAACATCATAAGATCCAACTACAATAGCAAAGCTCGGGATACATCAAGATCGTGCAATAGAAGAACACGAGAGAGAACACGAGAGAGAGAGATCAAACACATAGCTACTGGTACATACCCTCAGCCCCGAGGGTGAACTACTCCCTCCTCGTCATGGATGGCGCCAGGATGATGAAGATGGCCTCCGGTGATGGGATCCCCCTCCGGCAGGGTGCCGGAACAGGGTCCCGATTGGTTTTTGGTGGCTACAGAGGCTTGCGGCGGTGGAACTCCCGATCTATTTTCTGTTCTGGAAGTTTTAGGGTACGTAGGTATATATGGGTGCAGGGAGAACGTCGGTGGAGCTACGGGGGCCCCACGAGGCAGGGGGCGCGCCCAGGGGGGAGGGCGCGCCCCCCACCCTCGTGAGCACCTCCCATATCTTCTGACGTGGGGTCCAAGTCCATCAGGTGGGTTTCCTTCCAAAAATAACTTCTCCAGTTGATTTCGTTCTGTTTTGACTCCGTCTGATATTCCTTTTCCTCGAAACACTGAAATAGGCATAAAACAGCAAATCTGGGCTGGGCCTCCGGTTAATAGGTTAGTCCCAAAAATAATATAGAAGTGGATAATAAAGCCCAATATTGCCTAAAACAGTAGATAAAGTAGCATGGAGCAATCAAAAATTATAGATACGTTGGAGACGTATCACTAGCCATTCGTAGTTTAGCATCTATCGCATTTGATGTTGTTAAATCCTATGTGCGTATCTTCCCATCATGGAAATATTATACTGAAGATGAAGGAAAATGCCAGTTGCAGGTGTTTGTCCAGGAGTTATGTGTAAGTAATGTTATTCATGGCAATTACTTTGCTTTGTCCCATACATTCTACCCCCATGATGGTTATAATACAACAAATTTTCCCATTTTTCTCTGTAGAGAAGGATCTATTTGGAAACTCAGGATGAGTTAACCTGTGCTAATACATCTGCTATCTTCAAGAATGCTTGGTGGCAGTATCAGAATTACCTGAAGAAAACGTACTTGACTGATCAAATTCCTTTGCGTTCCCCTGAGACATATTTACTGTACGATGACTAGGAACGCCTTGTTCTGTACTGGTCCCGAACCAAGAATGTGGTAAGGTCTATGAGCTCATTTTTTATTTTTAAGTACTACATGCATGCGTCTTACTGTACTCTGTTCATGTAGAACAAGTGCTTAAACCTGAAGAGCAACTGTTCTCATTTAAGATTCCATTGCTATCGTGCATACTGCTTTGCTCTTGTATCACTATATTTACTCATACATACTTATTTTTAAATTGAAGGATCCAATCGAAACTCCAATGGCACAACATGTATGTTTACACATGTTTCTTTAACAGGTTTGCTCTTATAAATAGCTTTGTTGATTTCAATTTCAATTGTGTATACAGTTGACTTCTCATATCATGCACATTACTAGCATCACAAAAGAGCCAATAGTGGTGTTGTATATGTAGACCCATGGGACCCATCTGAAATGTTGTTGTGACGTGTAGTTTCCCAAGCTTTGTACTCTTTCAATGTTGCTTTGTCTTGAACTGATATGATTTGAACCGTGTCTCTATTTTGATTTGGCAAGACAATGCAGTGACCATAGGACATAGATATATGTTTGTTTGATGCTTTTATTATGTACTACTTGGCAATAGAAGACTTGGTAGTTTAATCATGTCCACCTTACTAATGAACTAGTTCACCGAAATGAGTTTCATATACTAGTACATGCTAAACCTGTTATGTGTCTGCTTGTTTCTTCTTTTAGAATGCTGACAGACTATTGGGGAAGGGTGCCTTATTAAGCAATGGTAAAGGAAGTAATGCAAATAAGGTTTAGGATAGTGAGACATCCTTGTTGGTCTCCAACAAAGCTGATAAAATAGCTAAGGAAAACTATCTTGAAGACAGTGAGACAGCTTCAAAGACCTGTCTTGGTGTAGTGTTCGAGTTACTGGCCACTACCGCTGGCACAAGCTATTCAAACTCACTGTTTGAATCCGTTTGGTTTCTTGAGTCGAGCAGGAGCGCTTCAAGCGCTGGCTTATAGCCACTGCAAAAAGCCTAAAGAAAAAGCAGCAGCAGCTCCAAGCTCATCAAGGTCTGCTAACTGATAGATGGACCGAGGTCCTGGCAGCCGAGGAATATGGACTCGAGCACCCAACCAAAAATTACCCAAAGCGCAAGTTGTTACCTCAATTTGAGGAGGAGGCACTAGAGCCTACACTACCAGCGCAGGATGCGGCTGACCGGCCACCCCATGGCTGAGACAAAGCAGCATATCAGCCCACACCCCGTCGCCAATCAAACAAAAACACAAAGGCACAGGGCTACACGTAGGACCTGCAAGACGTGTTGGAAAACAAAGCAGGACAGTCAAGGTCGATCTACAGATCACGGGGGCGCGCCCCAGTGCGTGACGGTGATCACGATGTCGGATACACTAAATATAAATCCGGCCGGGCCGAATACAACCGACCAGACTCATTTGAACTGCGTCGTGATGTAGCCCGACATAGAGGCGTTGCACACCCCCTATGCTTCACTGACGAAGTAATGGACCATGAGTTCCCAGAAAGGTTTAAGCCCGTGAACATCGAATCATATGATGGGACAACAGACCCCGCGGTATGGATTGAAGATTTCCTTCTCCACATTCACATGGCCCGCGGTGACGATCTACATGCCATCAAATACCTCCAACTAAAGCTCAAGGGGCCGGCTCGGCATTGGCTGAATAGCCTGCCGGCGAACTCCATAGGCAGTTGAGAGAACCTGGAAGACGCATTCCTTGACAACTTCTAGGGCACTTATGTGCGACCACCGGACGCTGATGACTTAAGTCACATAACCCAACAGCCCGGAGAGTCAGCCAGGAAATTCTGGACTCGGTTCCTAACTAAAAAGAACCAAATTGTCGTCTGTTCGGACGCTGAAGCCCTAGCGGCCTTTAAGCATAACATCCGTGATGAGTGGCTTGCCCGACACCTCGGCCAAGAGAAGCCGAAATCCATGGCAGCCCTTACGACACTTATGACCCGCTTTTGTGCGGGCGAGGATAGCTAGTTGGCTCATAGCAACAACACATCAAGAAATCCTGGCACTTTAGACGTCAGAGATAACAACGGCAAGCCCCGGCGCAATAGACACAAGCGTCACAATAATGGCGATAGCGCCGAAGACACGACTGTCAATGCTGGATCCAGTGGCTCTAAGTCCGGTCAGCAGAAAAAGCCATTCAAAGAAACAACCCGGGCCCGTCCAGTCTGGACCGCAAACTTAATCGCTCATGTAGAATTCACGGCACCCCTGATAAACCAGCCAACCACACCAACAGAGAATGTTGGGTGTTTAAACAGGCCGGCAAGTTGAATGCCCAAAACAAGGAAAAGGGGCCGCATAGTGATGACGACAAGGAGCCTCAGCCGCCGAACATAGGAGGACAGAAGAAATTTCCTCCCCAAGTAAAAATGGTAAATATGATATACGCCACCCATATTCCCAAGCGGGAGCGGAAGCGTGCACTAAGGAATGTCTACGCGATGGAGCCAGTAGCCCCAAAGTTCAACCCATGGTCTTCTTGTTCGATCACCTTTGATTGCAGGGACCATCTGACCAGTATCCGTCATGGCGGTTTGGCCGCACCGGTCCTTGACCCTATCATTGATGGATTCCACCTCACACGAGTCCTTATGGACGGTGGCAGCAGCCTGAACCTGCTCTATCAGGATATAGTGCGCAAAATGGGCATCGATCTCTCGAGGATCAAACCCACCAAAACCACCTTTAAAGTTGTCATACTAGGTGTAGAGGCCTGTTGCGCGGGATCGATCACACTGGAAGTAGTCTTCGAATCTCCGGACAATTTCCGAAGGGAGGAGTTAATCTTCGATATCGTCCCCTTCCGCAGTGGCTATCATGCACTGCTCGGACGAACCGCATTCGCCAGATTCAATGTGGTGCCGCATTATGCCTACCTCAAGCTCAAGATGCCAGGACCTCGCCGGGTTATAACAGTCAATG
This sequence comes from Triticum aestivum, assembly GCF_018294505.1. Taxonomy (NCBI): domain Eukaryota; kingdom Viridiplantae; phylum Streptophyta; class Magnoliopsida; order Poales; family Poaceae; genus Triticum; species Triticum aestivum. The sequence continues at coordinate 427,345,214 of NC_057804.1, read as the reverse complement.
GAAACACAGAGCGGTCCCTCCGCACAGAGGAACACACTGCGGCCCTCGCAACAGAAGTATAGAGCAGCCTCCTTAGGCAGACCTCCAATTTGGCAATAAAGCCCCTGGACACTGTCAAGCGAGTCTGAAGTACCCTGCAACAGGATCATTCGGCACGTCCAGAGCTCGCCTAGCAATTCGGCCTCCGTCCTAGTCCCAGTCAAGCGGTGAAATTTGTGCCGTGCGTACATAATTACACACTTAAAATACCATGGGCATAGGCAGAGGCACAGCTACAATGCGGTCCAAAATGTGGCTCAACCGCCCTAGGACCCGTATACCTTCACCCTTTTCTTTCTTTCAGGTCCCTATCTTCTCGAGGCTCTTTCAATAACCTAATTATCGGACCCATCACGGGACGGAAACACCAAGAAGGCAAGGAGCTTTGACGTACAAGGGAATCCTCAGGTGGTCTCCGTTAACGATCGCTATACCTGTTTTACATACCCACACACAGCTCGCTCTTGGTTAGAAAATGTCAAATAGTCCTATTTTTTGCTTATCGCGCTACTTGTATACATATGCCTTGACGTATCATTTAAATAAACAATGGAAAATAATGTGCAGCGTCAACTTATTACTACATTTCTTTTTCTCTTTTCCTTGACTGTTTATTTATTACAAATTGCACATGTACATTCTGGTACGGTCAGTTCGCCAGGGGCTTCAGTGTGCCCAATAACACGGCAAGAAAGTCTGAACACTTTCGACAGTGCGGCACCCCGAACTTATAGAATTATATGCATCAGCTCCGAATCATGTCTTGGGTCAATAGTTGGGTTGCCCGGCTCCCATGTTTTGCTGCCTTACGTTCCGCTATATCGGCTAAGGTGGCACAGGGAGAACTACTGCGATTGTGTCCCGGTTCTTCCGGACGAGCACCTCAGTAGAGAAAGCCGAAAACTGACTGTCATGATGCGGTGAGAGCTGGTTGCTGTTCGAGAGGTCTCAAATCCTTAAAGATTTTTTCCGCTTTGGGCGAGGAATCAGTCTTTGTCCGATTTAGGCGTGTATAGCGCACCAAATTCGGCCTTCCGAATACCAGGGGCTACACCAAAATTTATAATTATAGAACTTCTATGGCTAAGTGAGTGTAATAAAGCCGTATAGTCCGATTGCCTTGTTCGTTGCGCTAACCACCTCCTTAAAGGACCAAAATTTTGGATAAAGAGTGTTTAGATTTATCCTGAACACCCTTGTACTAGTTACATGGGGGCAGAAGCCGATAACTGGCCAACTCTCAGATTTTATAAACGGCCGCACAAAAGGTAAAATTTTAAATCAACAAGCGTTATATTACGCAAAAGAACTTGTTTCATATTACAGGATAAAATGAGTACATTCACCCAAAGATTACATCCTTAGCACATGCTCCACCACAAGGCGGGAGCCCTTCAGGACACTGTCATAATACTTTTCCGGCTGGCGGTGCCCCTTGCCCTTCGGTGGCCCCTCCGTCATCAGCTTCTTGGCATCCATCTTCACCCAGTGCACTTTTGCGAAGGCGAAGGCCATTCACGCACCTTCAATGCAAACTGACCGCTTTATGACTTCAAGCCGTGGGAAGGCACTCACAAGCCGCTTTATGAGGCCGAAGTAGCTGCTGGGCAGAGGCTCGGCAGGCCATAGCCGGACTATGAGGTCCTTCATGGCCAGTTCGGCCTCCTTGTGCAGTTCGACCAGTTGCTTCAGTTGGTCGCTCAAGGGCATCAGATGTTCGGTCCCAATATATTGAGACCAGAACAACTTCTCCATCGAGCTCCCTTCCTCGGCTCGATAGAACTCTGTGGCATCAGATATGCTGCGCGGCAGACCTGTGAACGCTCCTGGAGAGCTCCAAATTCGGGTAAGTAAAAGGAAAGCCTCCTTCACATGCTTGCTTTGCATAATGAATGCCTTACCCGCCGCAATCTTCTTGGCCGCCTGAATCTCCTGGAGGGCCTTTTGGGCTTCGGCTTTGGTGTCTCGCATGCTCTGGAGAGCCTTAGCAAGCTCGGACTCTTGAGTCTTAGAGTCACGCTCCAGGGACTCGTATTTTTGGACGAAATCCTGGAGCTCTTGCTGGACCTCATTGACTCGGGCCTCTTGCTTCTTACGATCAAGGTGTTCCTTGGCCACTTTATCTTCGGCCTTGGTCAGCGCCTTCTTAAGGGCCGCCACCTCAGTCGTGGCCCATGTTAAAGTTCATGACATTTCTATTAGCAGAAACCATTTTTCCTTTATAAATATACAGACGGGGTATTGTATACCTTTGTTTTCCTCGAGCTGCCTCTTCACAAGGCCGAGCTCTCCCTAGGTCCGCTCCAGGTCCCGCTTCAGTCCGGAGACCTCTGCAGTACGAGCGGCAGCAGCCAGCAGCGACGCCTGCTTATTCACATAGACATCTTTTATTAGACTCCTACGGATGTTATTTGATCCTCTGTTCGGCCTTTCTTTCCGAACTCCAAAAAGAGCATCAGGCGCTACTGTCTATGTTGTGATATTTTCCTACAATTTTATTACTTACCTCAAAGCCTGTTAGGAGGCTGGCGCAGGCTTCGGTCAATCTGCTCTTGGCGGACCGGACCTTCTCAATCACTGTACTCATAAGAGTACGGTGTTCTTCATCAATGGAAGCGCCGCGAAGCGTTTCCAGTAAGTTGTCCGATGCCTCTAGATGGATAGAGGTCACCGGTACAGGCGGCTCGCCCCCCTTAGAGAGAGGCTGCCTGCCTGACTTTGGAACCGCTTGGGTTTCCGGATCCGTATTCGGCTGGGGGCCAAACTTGCTGCGACCCCCGTTATAGGAGTCCATGGGGGTCTTCCCCCCCCTTGTGCCCGGCGATTGGGATTTCTCCTGGGGGCGTCTCCAGAGCTATCTCCCCCTGGTCCGGTATCCTCTAAGACAACACCTCGGTGTCGTCCGCGGGCCTGGGGGAGGAGGCTGTCAGGAGTGAATCGATGTTCATCGCCGACGGGCCCGGGGAGCCTCGGAAGAGGATACCTCGATATGGGATTTAGCCAGACTGCATATGCATGTTCGGCATGGTAAGAAGCAATAAAGCAAAACATACTGGAAGTATTATAGCGTCCAGATACTTACGACTTAGCCAGGGGCTTGTCCCTGGGCAATCACTCCTCGCCGCTGTAGGTGGCTGTGGTGGAGTGTTCCAGAAGGAAGGTCTTTCCCTTCTTGGACGCCTCGGCCTCCCCCTGCGGGGAGGCCTTTCTCTTCTTCGCCCCCCGGTTGGGGGGAGGAGGGGTTTCCTCTTCCTCCTCCTCGTCTTCGTTGGAGGAGTGCACCTCGGTGTCTTCGGACGTCGTGTCTGATACAACCTTGCACCGGAGACCTTTCCTAGTCCCCATGGCCTTCTTCTCCGTCACCTCATAGGGCACCGGAAAAACATCTTCATTATAAGAGTCGATTCTGGATCTTCAGGTAGCGAAGCCAGACAGTCAATCCGCTCCGCTATCGCTACCCAGTCCTGTTAAATTGGCATGGAGGCTTAGATTCCTCCCGCGAATGTGCTGGTAAAAGGCACATCTTGCAAAATATAAAAACTCACCAGATGGGCTTGGCGTTTCGCGCTAAGTCCGCGATCTTCAGTTATGGGTGGAGGGACCTCATTGGCCTTGAAGAGCACCTTCTAGACGTCTTCGTGCGTCATGCCAAAAAGCTCTTGCAGCATCTGGTGTTCGGCCGGGTCGAACTCCCACAGATTGTAAGCCCGTCTTTGACATGGAAGGATCCGGTGGATGAGCATGACCTGGACCACGGTGACAAGATTGTTCTTCTTGCCTATCATATTTTGGACGCAGGTTTGAAGTCAGGTCAGCTCCACCGATGAGCCCCAGGCTAAGCCCTTCTCTTTCCAGGAGGTGAGCCGCATGGGGACGCCGGATCGAAATTCAGGGGTCGCCGACCAATTGGTGTCGCACGGCTTGGTGATGTAGAACCACCTCAATTGCCACCCCTTCACGGACTCCATGAAGAAGCCTTCGGGCCAGGTGACATTGGGCATCTTGCCCACCATGGCGCCCCCGCACTCCGCTTGCTGGCCGACCACCACCTTTGGCTTCACGTTGAAGGTCTTCAGCCATAGGCCGTAGTGGGGCGTAATGCGGAGGAAGGCCTCGCATACGATGATAAACACTGAGATGTTGAGGATGAAATTGGGGGCCAGATCATGGAAGTCCATCCCACTGGGAGGTACTTGATGAAATTGGGGGCCAGATCACTGACTAAGTCCGATCAGCAGAAGAAGCCATTTCAAAAGAACAATTCAGGCCCGTCCAGTCTGGACCGCATACTCGACCGTCCATGCCAAATTCATGGAACCCCAGGAACACCAGCCAATCATACCAACAAACAATGATGGGTTTTCGAACAAGCCGGCAGGTCAGGTGCCGAAAACAAGGAGAAGGGGTCTCAAAGCGATGACGACGACGAGGAGCCCCGACCACCAAACACAGGAGGACAAAAGAAATTTCCCCCGCAAATCAAAATGGTGAATATGATAAACGCCACCCACATTCCCAAGCTGGAACGGATGCGCACTCTTAGGGATGTCGACTTAACGAAGCCAGTCGCCCCACAATATACATTATGGCCGATCACTTTCGACCATCCGGATCGTCCGGCCAATACCAATCAGGGCAATTCAGCCGCACTAGTCCTTGACCCAATAATTAACAGATTCCACCTCACACGAGTCCTTATGGACGGAGGCAGCAGGCTAAACCTGCTATATCATGACACAGTGCGCAAGATGGGTATTGATCCTTCGATGATCTAGCCCACTAAAACCACCTTTAAAGGTGTTATACCAGGTGTGGAGTCCCGTTGTACATGCTCCATCACTCTGGAGGTAGTCTTCGGATCACCGGACAATTACCGTACCGAAGAGTTAACCTTCGACATCATCCCTTTTCGCAGTAGTTATCATGCACTGCTCGGACGAACCGTGTTTGCTAGATTCAACGCGGTGCCACATTATGCCTACTAAAAGCTCAAGATGCCCGGTCTACGCGGCGTCATAACAGTTAATGGCAAGGCCGAACTCCCCCTCTGTGCCGAAGAGTATACCACCACCTTAACAGTAGAAGCACTGAGTGGCATCTTTCAATCGAACCTCGAGTCGACGTCCAAGCTCCCGGACACCTCCAAGGGAGTCCGTACTACTTCACGACAGGATAGCCCGGCTCGTCCGGAGTTCAATTAAAACACTCCGACAGTAAACGGAGGCAAGGCTAAGATAGGCCACGCACTGCAGATAAACCGCTCCGTGGCACACAAACGTTTCTTGCATTTTCTTTTGTGGTTCACTTTTGTGTAGGACAGGACTGGCGGCATGGAAACAGCTGGAACGCATGAAGGAATCCTTAGATATTCCCCTCGATGACCATCCGACTACACTTCGGATCCTCACGCGGCCTCCTCCCGCGTGGTCTCAGCAGGTTCCGAAGTCATATTTATATTTATCACATTACCTGTACTCATCACATCGACGTGTTATTCAATTACAACATGTGGCTTTATATGACGCTTATCTGCTGTTGTTTCTTATCAACACTTTTTGTCAAATGGCATCTATACGTCGCGATATGCCTTAATATGCCAGGGGCTTCATTGTACCGATAATACGGCAATAAAGTCCGAACACCTTCACGGTCGTTCGACACCCCGAACTTATAGCATTATATGCATCAGCTCGGAATCATGTCTTGGGTCAATAGTTGGGTTTGCCTGGCTCCCATGTTTTGCTGCCTTACGTTCTGCTATATCAGCTAAGGCGGCACAGGGAGAACTAATGCGATTGTGTTCCGATTCTTCCGGACGAGCGCCTCAGTAGAGAAAGCCGAAACTGACTATCATGATGCGGCGAGAGCTGGTCAGCTCTTCGAGAGGTTGTAAAATCTTTAAGGATTTCTTCCACATTATGCCATAACTAATGCAGCGTGCGATGGATCGGCTTTTCCTCCGATCAGGTGCTTATAGAGCCCCTCGTGCGGTCTTCCGAACACCAGGGTCTGCGCCTACCTTCCTTTTATCAAAAACCTATGGCTAAGTGAGAGTGATAAAGCCTTATAGTCCGATTGCCTGGTTCGTTGTGCTGAACACCTCCTTCAAGGACCCAAAATTGGGATACAGAGTGCTCCAGTTTATCTCGAACACCCCCGTACTTCCTATGTGGGGGTAGAAGCCGACGACTGGCCAACTCTCAGGATTAATATATATAAAATGGCCGCATTGGAGGAAAAAATTTCAAATAACAGGCAATAAATAATAGAAATGGCCTTGTTCAACATTACAAAGGACGACATGAATGTATTCATGGGAATATAATGTCCTTGAAGCATTGCTCCGCCGCAAGGCGGGATCCTTTCAGGACACTGTCATAATATAACTCAGGCTTGCGGTGATCCTTCCCCTCTGGCGGTCCCTCGGTCATCAGCTTCTCAACGTCCATCTTCCCCCAGTGCACCTTTGCGCGGGCGAAGGCCATTCACGCACCCTCTATACAGACCGACCGCTTGATGACTTCAAGTCGAGGGCAGGCACTCACAAGCCACTTCACGAGCCCGAAGTTGCTGCTTGGAATCTGCTCAACAGGCCATAGCCGGATAATCAAATCCTTCATGGCTAGTTCGGCCGCCTTATGCAGTTCGATCAGCTGTTTCAACTGATCGGCAAAAGGCACTGGATACACCAGCGCCAGATACTGCGACCAGAACAGCTTCTCCGCAGTACTCCTCTCTTCGGCTCGATAGAACTGTGCATCATCAGATATGCTGCGTGGCAGCTCCGCAAATACCCCTGGAGAAATCCGAATTCATTAGTAAACGCGATTTTTCCCTTCAAATACCTGCTTTGCATAGAAAAAGCTTTACCCGCCGCGATCTTCCTCGCCCCCTGTATTTTCTGCAGGGCGCCTTGGGCTTCCCCCCGGGCATCGCGTGCGGCTTGATGAGCCTGGGCGAGTTCGGACTCTTTCTCCATTAAACTCTGCTCCAAGATCTGGCATTTCTTCATAGCCTCTTGAAGCTCTTGCTCCGCTTCAACAACCTTGGCCTCGTGCTTCTCACGAAGAGCCTGCTCTGTGGCCGCCTTCTTCTCGGCTTCAGCCACAACCTTCTTAAGAGCCTCAATCTCGGCTGTCGCCCTAGAGCATGTCATCAAAATATTTTCGTCATATTAACTTAGTCATTCGCGCTAACGCGAACAAGATTTTTGTATACCGTGGTTATCCTCCAACTGTTTCTTCACTCGGCCAAGTTCTTCTTCGGCCCGCTCCAGGCTCTGCTTCAGTCCGGAGACTTCCACAGTACGAGAGGAGGCAGTCGCTACAGATGCCTTCTTATAGAATAAAGAGAGAGAGAGAGAGATGCCATAAAGTGAGTCTCCTGCGAATATATATTTGATCCTCTGTCCGGCTCCTTCTTTCACCGAATAGTGTATCAGGGGCTACTACCTATACTATGACACTCTTCGAAACCTCACAAAACATACCTCAAAGCCCGTTATCAGGTTGGCGCAGGCTTCATTCATTCCACTCTCAGCGGACTGAATCTTCTCAATCACCGCACCCATAAGGGTACGATGTTCATTGATGATGGAGGCACTCTTCGGTGCAGCTGATAAAGTATTCGGCATCTCTGGATGGACTGAGGTTGCCGGTGGAACAGGCGCACCCCCTCCAGCCAAGGGAGGCTGCTTGCATGATTCTGAAGCCGTATCGGTCTCCGGAACTGTGTCCGGTAGGGGGGGGATTTGAGATAGCCCCCATTGTCGATGTCCATGGGTGCCTTTTCTCCCATGTGTCCGGTCACCAAGGTTTTACCCCCGACGCTGCCTTGACGTTCTTGTCACCCACTCCTTGGCTTAGGTCCCTTTGGGACGATGCCTCGGAATCACTCACGTGTTTTGGGGAGGGGGCCTTCGGGGGTGTCCTGCTGTCCATAGCATCCGAACTCAGTAAATCCTCCGATGAGGATTGTTCTATGCGGGACCTCGCCGGACTGCAAAAATTATGGCTCAATAATTAAAACGTTATGCCATAGTGGGTCTGGATACGCAAGCGTGTTCGGGTTTTATACTCACGAATTCACTAGGGGCTGGGCCCTCGGATCCCACTCTGGGCCGCTGTCGGTAGCGCCGGGGACTCCTCCGGAAGGGGAGTTTTTCCCCTCTTAGGTGACTCGGTCTCCAAGGATGTGGAGGCCGTCCTTTTCTTTCTTCCCTTCGCTGAGGATTGGTTTTCCTCCTCCTCGTCGTCCTCTCCGGAGTAAGAAAGTGCTTCCGAGTCTTCGGATATTGTGTCTGAAGTGCAGCGGCGACAAAGGCTGCCCCTGGTCTCTTTGGCCTCCTTCTTGGCCTTCTTCTTCGGCGCCTTGTAAGGCGCCGGGACCAGCATCTTCTTCAGAAGTGGGCCGACCTGTTCTTATGGCAGTGGGGCCAGACTATAGATCCGCCCTGCCTTCTTCGTCCAGCCCTAGGAGAGTTTTGAAAAACACATTGAGCATTTACCTTGGGTTATGCGAATAAAACGTGTGACTTGCCAACATATAATGGCTTACCGAACTTAAAGGATGGGACAGTTGGTACCCGTGGTCTTTGGCTGAGTCCAGACACAATTTGCCGGACTTAAAGAGCACCTTCCAGATGTCCTTATGCGAGGAGCCAAAGAACTCCGACAGGGTCTGGTGCTTGGCTGGAACAAATCCCCACAAATTGCAGGCCCTATGTTGACAAGGGAGAATCCGGTGAACTAACATCACCTGGACTACATTGACAAGTTTGATATTCTTGTCTTCCATATCCTCGACGCGCGTCTGGAGCACCGACAATGCATCGGGTGAAGACCAGCTCAGGCCCTTCTTGGGCCAGGACGTAAGCCGCAAGGGAGCTCTAGATCGGAATTCGGGAGCGGCGACCAATTTCGTGCCGCACGGCTCAGTGATGTAAAACCACTGCTGCTGCCACTCTTTGACAGAATCATTAAAAGTACCTGTTGGCCATGTGACGTTGGGCATCTTGATCACCATGGCGCCTCCGCATTCGGCTTGCTCGCTACTCACTACCTTGGGCTTCACATTAAAAATCTTCAGCCATAAGCCGAAGTGTGGTGAGATGCGGAGAAAGGCCTCGCACACAACGATGAATGTCGAGATGTTTAGGAAGGAATTGGGGGATAGATCGTGAAAATCGATCCTGTAGTAATACATGATGCCGCAAACAAATGGGTGGAGGGGAAACCCTAGCCCATGGACAAAATGTGGGAGGAATACGACCCTCTCATGGGGTTCCGGGGTTGGGACGATCTGTCCCACCGTCGAGAGGCGATGGCTAATTTTCTTGGCCAGATACCTGGTGTCCTGAAGTTTTTTGATATCCTTGCCATCCACTTGCCTCCTGCTTCGGATCCAGACATTTGTTGAGGGCCTTATGGGCGGAGAAGACGAGTGCTTGGGCACTGGAGCTCGAGTGCGAGAGAATGGATGAGCAGAGGAAGGAGAAGGCGTGGGTGAAAAAGGAGGAGTCCTTATCTCCTTATAAAGGCAGCAGGGATCCTGCGCCTCCCCACTTGCCCGGTAAACTCGCTTATTCCCCAAGCGCCGCGTTGATAGCGCGGTTGGGTTACCCACACCCGTATTGATGAGAATCCCATGATAAGGGGACACGATCTCTGCTTTGACAAGACGTGCCAATGAAACCGCCTCGCAATATGCGCAGCAACAGGTTGAGAAAATGGTTCGAATAATAACCGGGCCGTGGCGTGGTGTCACGCTGCGGAAAGTTGTCAACAGATTAGATTTATGGAATATTGTGCTCTCTACGGTGGTATGTGAAATTTGTTTTAAAGAGCCGGACACAATTCTTGTGTTCAACATCTTCTATGGAGTATTCGGAGAAGGAACCCGCCTTGCAATGCCAAAGACAATCTGCGCGCCGGACTCATCGTCATTGAAGCCTGGTTGAGGGGCTACTGAGGGAGTCCTGGATTAAGGGGTCCACGGACAGCCGGACTATGTACTTTTGCCGGACTGTTGGACTATGAAGATACAAGATTGAAGACTTCGTCCCGTGTCCGGGTGGCACTCTCCTTTGCGTGGAAGGAAAGCTTGGCTATTCGGATATGTAGATCTCCTTCTCTGTAACCGACTCTGTGTAACCCTAGCCCCCTCCGGTGTCTATATAAACCGAAGGGTTTAGTACGTAGGACAATAATAATCATAATCATAGGCTAGCTTCTAGGGTTTAGCCTCTACGATCTCGTGGTAGATCAACTCTTGTAATACTCATATCATCAAGATCAATCAAGTAGGAAGTAGGGTATTACCTCCATAGAGAGGGCCCGAACCTGGGTAAACATTGTGTCCCCCGCCTCCTGTTACCATTAGCCTTAGATGCACAGTTTGGGACCCCCTACCCGAGATCCGCCGGTTTTGACACCGACAAGTACCTTAAAGTGGTGGTTTATTTTCTTATACTAACGGAGCTCATGAGATTTTCTGTTGAAGTTTTGTGTTGTGAAGTTTTCAAGTTTTTGGGTAAAGACTTGATGGATTTTGAATAAGGAGTGGCAAGAGCCTGATCTTGGGGATGCCCAAGGCACCCCAAGGTAAAATTCAAGGACAACCAAAAGCCTAAGCTTGGGGATGCCCCGGAAGCCATCCCCTCTTTCGTTTTCGTCTATCGGTAACTTTACTTGAGCCTATATTTTTATTCACCACATGATATGTGTTTTGCTTGGAGCGTCTTGTATGATTTGAGACTTTGCTTTTTAGTTTACCACAATCATCCTTGCTGTACACACCTTTTGGGAGAGACACGCATGAATTAGAATTTATTAGAATACTCTATGTGCTTCACTTATATCTTCTGAGCTAGACAATTTTGCTCTAGTGATTCACATATATCTTTTTAGAGCACGGTGGTTGTTTTATTTTACAGAAATTATTGATATCTCATGCTTCACTTATATAATTTTGAGAGTATTTTAGAACAGCATGGTAATTTGCTTTGGTTATAAAACTAGTCCTAATATGATGGGCATCCAAGATGGGTATAATAAAAACTTTCATAAAAAGTGCGTTGAATACTATGAGAAGTTTGATGCTTGATGATTGTTTTGAGATATGGGGATGGTGATATTAGAGTCATGCTAGTAGAGTAATTGTGAATTTGAGAAATACTTGTGTTGAGGTTTGCAAGTCCCATAGCATGCACGTATGGTAACCGTTGTGTAACAAATTGGAAGCATGAGGTGTTTATTTGATTGTCTTCCTTACGTGTGGAGGTTGGAACCGCACGATGGTTAACTCCTACTAACCCTTCCCCTAGGAGCATGTGCGTAGTGCTTGGTTTTGATGACTTGTATATTTTTGCAATAATTATGTGAGTTCTTTATGACTAATGTTGAGTCCATGGATTATACGCACTCTCACCCTTCCACCATTGCTAGCCTCTCTAGTACCGTGCAAATTTCGCCGGTACCATAAACCGACCATTTACTTTCCTCAAAACAGCCACCACACCTACCTATTATGGCATTTCCATAGCCATTCCGAGATATATTGCCATGCAACTTTCCACCTTTCCGTTTATTATGACACGCTCCATCATTATCATATTGCCTTGCATGATCTTGTAGTTGACATCGTATTTGTGGCAAAGCCACCATTCATAATTTTTCATACATGTCACTCTTGATTCATTGCACATCCCAGTACACCGCCGGAGGCATTCATACAGAGTCATATTTTGTTATAAGTATCGAGTTGTAATCCTTGAGTTGTAATTAAATAGAAGTGTGATGATCATCATTATTAGAGCATTGTCTTGTGTGAGGAAATAAAAAAAGAGAGGCCAAAGAAGCCAATGAAAAAAAGAGGTCAAAGAAGCCAAACAAAAAAATGAGAGAAAAATAGAGTAGGGACCTTGCTACTATCCTTTTTCCACACTCGTGCTTCAAAGTAGCACCATGATCTTCATGATAGAGAGTCTCCTATGTTGTCACTTCATATACTAGTGAGAATTTTCATTGTAGAACTTGGCTTGTATATTCCAATGATGGACTTCCTCAAAATGCCCTAGGTCTTCGTGAGCAAGCAAGTTGGATGCACACCCACTTAGTTTCTTTTGTTGAGCTTTCATACATTTATAGATCTAGTGCATCCGTTACATGGCAATCCCTACTCACTCACATTGATATGTATTGATGGGCATCTCCATAGCCCATTAATATGCCTAGTTGATGTGAGGCTATCTTCCTCCTTTTTGTCTTCTCCACAACCACCATTCTATTCCACCTATAGTGCTATGTCCATGGCTCACGCTCATGTATTGCATGAAAGTTGAAAATGTTTGAGAATACTAAAGTATGAAACAATTGCTTGGCTGAAATCGGGGTTATGCATGATTTGAACATTTTGTGTGACGAAGAGGGAGCACGGCCAAACTATATGATTTTGTAGGGATGAACTTTCTTTGGCCATGTTATTTTGAGAAGACATGATTACTTTGTTAGTGTGCTTGAAGTATTATTATCTTTATGTCAATATTAAACTTTTGTCTTGAATCTTTCGGATCTAAACATTCATACCGCAATAAAGAAAATTACATTGATAATTATGTTAGGTAGCATTCCACATCAAAAATTCTGTTTTTATCATTTACCTACTCGAGGACGAGCAGGAATTAAGCTTGCAGATGCTTCATGCTTGACACGTCTCCAGCGTACCTATAATTTTTTATTGTTCCATGCTATTATATTATCTGTTTTGGATGTTTAATGGACTTTAATATGCTCTTTTATATTATTTTTGGGACTAACCTATTAACTGGAGGTCCATTGCCAGTTTCTATTTTTTTTGCCTATTTTAGAGTTTTACAGAAAAGGAATACCAAACGGAGTCCAAACGGAATGAAACCTTCACAATAATCTTTCTTGGACCAAAAGCAATCCAGAAGACTTGGAGTTGAAGTCTGGAACTCCACGAGGAGGCCACGAGGCAGGAGGGCATGCCTGGGGGGGTGCCCCCACCCTCGTGTGCCCCTCGTAGCTCCACCGACGTATTCTTTCACCTATATATACTCTTATACCCTAGAAACATCAGGTAGAGCCATGAAACCACTTTTCCACCGCCGCAACCTTCTATACCCATGAGATCACATCTTGGGGCCTTTTCCGGCGATCTACCGGAGGGGGAATCGACCACGGAGGGCTTCTACATCAACACCATTGCCTCTCCGATGAAGTGTGAGTAGTTTACCACAGACCTTCAGGTCCATAGTTATTAGTTAGATGGCTTCTTCTCTCTCTTTGATTCTCAATACAAAGTTCTCCTCGATGTTCTTGGAGATCTATTTGATGTAATTATTTTGCGGTGTGTTTGTCGAGATCCGATAAATTGTGGATTTATGAACAAGATTATCTATGAATATTATTTGGTTCTTCTCTGAATTCTTATATGCATGATTTGATATCTTTACAAGTCTCTTCGAATTATCGGTTTAGTTTGGCCTACTTTCTTGCAATGGGAGAAGTGCTTAGCTTTGGGTTCAATCTTGCGGTGTCCTTTCCTAGTGACAGTAGGGGTGCAAGGCACGTATTGTATTGTTGCCATTGAGGATAAAAAGACGGGGTTTATATCATATTTCTTGAGTTTATCCCTCTACATCATATCATCTTGCTTAATGCGTTACTTCGGTTTTATGAACTTAATACTCTAGATGCATGCTGGATAGCGGTCGATGTGTGGAGTAATAGTAGTAGATGCAGAATCATTTCGGTCTACTTGATACGGACGTGATGCCTATATTCATGACCATTGCCTTAGATATCTTCATAATTATGCGCTTTTCTATCAATTGCTCGGCAGTAATTTGTTCACCCACCGTAATACATGCTATCTTGAGGGAAGCCACTAGTGAAACCTATGGCCCCCGGGTCTCTTTCCTATTATATTACATCTCTTTTCCATTATTTCACATCTCGTTTACTATTTTGCAATCTTTACTTTCCAATCTATACAACAAAAATACCCAAAATATTTACTTTATTATCTCTATTAGATCTCACTTTTGCGAGTGACCATGAAGGGATTGACAACCCCTTTACCGCATTGGTTGCAAGGTTCTTGATTGTTTGTGTAGGTACTTTGTGACTTGTGTGTCGTCTCCTACTGGATTGATACCTTGGTTCTCAAAATTGAGGGAAATACTTTGTTGCATCACCCTTTCCTCTTCAAGGGAAAACCAACGCATGCTTAAGAGGTAGCAATGACTATTCTACTGTCCTGTTATGCATGCACCTGAGTACTTATCCCACTGCTTGTAGTTTGTCACTTAGCAAATTCCTCAAGTTGTATTTCCTTAGTGATAAATTTGTAAAAATCCCCTATTCACCCCCCTCTTGTCGATATAACACACTTTCATCTCCCAAGATAAAAAATATTTATATACCACCCGAACGTACTGACCACCGTATCATGGAGAAATCTTCTGTTCTTCTTTCTTGCTGTTTTCTGACAGATCTGAATTATGTCGTCTCAAGATTCGGAAGGAGAGAGCTATGTCTCTAACTATGTTGTGGATCCAAAGATCTTTGGGGAGATTTATCCCTACCTATGGTCCACCAAAGAAGAAGAATCTGATTCGGAGGAGGCGGAGGATGCATCCTCTGACGAAGATGAAGCCCTGCTACCTCAACCTAGAGATCTTCATGCGGACCTCAGGAAGTCAAGCCTCCAAAGCAAAACTAAAACCCAACCTATGTCGTCTTGTTTTCTGCAGGATAGCAAGGCAGCATTATGCAAAAAGATATTAAAGCTTGAGCTGGAGAATGAGGATCTTAGGGATGATAATTTCAGCCTTTGATGCAAGCCGGAGAAAAAGAACATGACTATTACACCATGATCACCTTCTTTGCCACCAAAGGATACTTGAGTTCAGGGTATGGGCACTCCCCTTGGCTTGTGCCAAGCTTGGGGAAGGTGCCCCGGTATCGTATCACCATCACTTTCTTTGCCTTTATCTATCTTAGTTCATTCTTTAGTTATCTTTTGCATTAGTCAAATAAAAGTTTAGTATGATCTATCTTTGAGTGTTTTCTTAGAGAGATCTATCTATCTATGTATGTAATCATGTGCGACTTATATAATAAAGATTATTTCTAGTTTTGCTTTATTTAGTTTTATGTTTCAATCAAAAGAAAAGAAATAATGAAAAAAGATCATATGCTATTTTATGGTAAGTAATGACATCACATAAGGAAAAGTATAAGTAGTAAAATTTATTGGGGATTGACAAACATAGCATTGGTCAATGATGCAATTCATGAAAGAATTAATAAGGGAAGAGAAGATTCACATGCAAAAACACTACCTTGGACATCTTTTATGATTGTGAGCCCCCATCAAAATATTATATGCCAAAATTGTTGACGTTGGACAAGGAAGACAACATAATGATTTATGTTTGTTCATATTCACATAGAAGTTATATTGTCATAGATCCTTTAACATGTGATGCTTGCCCCCATCTTTGCTAGCCAAAAATTCTGCACTAAGTAGAGATATTGCTTGTGCATCCAAAAACCCTTAAACCCAAAATCTTATTTCGAGAGTCCACCATACCTACCTATGGATTGAGTAAGATCCTTCAAGTAAGTTTTCATCAGTGCAAAAAGGCAATAAAAATTGCTTCTAAATATGTTGGATCATTTAGTGTAAGAGAAATTGAGCGTTGTACGAACTAAGATGGCAAAATAATAAAAGCGCCAGACTGCATAATAAAGGTTGCTATCATAAGGGACAATATAACATGACGTTCTTTTGCACTAAGAGATTGAACATGCAAAACAAAAAGTGCATGGCAACCTCTGCTTCCCTCTGCGAAGGGCCTATCTTTCACTTTTATGTATTTACTTTTATGCAAGAGTCAAAGTATTCTTCCCTATTTATTTTTTATTTTCTCTTTTTGCAAGCATCATGTGGTGAGGAAAGATCTAGGGACATATATCCAGTTGGATATATATGAGTGAGCATGAATTATTATTGTTGACATCACCCTTGAGGTGAATGCGTTGGGAGGCAAAACTATAAGCCCCTATATTTCTATGTGTCCGGTTAAAACTTTTTGTTCATGTGTATGCGGTGAGTGTTAGCAATCGTAGAAGATTATATGATGGTTGAGTATGTGGACTTGCCTAAAGGCTCCGATACGTGACCCTTTTGAAAAGATGATGAATTGTAGTGGCAAAGTTGACTGAGAACATAGTTTGTTGGTTTTCAATAGAGTTTATGGTTCTACTTTGATGTTGTGATGAATTGTTACTTGTTCATGAGAAGTTATATGATAAAGGTTATATGATAAAATTTGTTGCTGTTATAATAATATACATGATGCTTCTATGACCGTATTTTGTTTTTATCGACACCTCTCTCTCTCTCTCTAAGCATGTGTACATCTTTTTCAATTTTGGTTTTCGCTTGAGGACAAGCGAGGTCTAAGCTTGGGTGAGTTGATACGTCCATTTTTCATCATGATTTCCTACTGTTATTTACTATATTGTTATGCATAATAATGCTTTATGGAGTAATTCTAAAGCACTTTCTCTCATAATATGCAAGGTTTATACAAAGAGGGAGAATGGCAGTAGCTGGAGTTCTGGACCCGAAAAAGCCATGTCGGAGTTACCTATTCTGCACAACCCAAATGAGCTAAAATTTTACGGAGAATTGTTTTGGAATATAAGAAAAATATTGGAGCAAATAACTACAGGAGGGGCCCCACCAGGTGGGCACAACCCACCTGGGCGCGCCAGGCACCCCAGGCGCTCCCTGGTGGGTTGTGCTCAGCCCAGCCCACCTCCGGTGCCCATCTTCTGGTATATAAGTCTTTTTGACCTAGAAAAAAAATAAGGAGAGGACTTTCGGGATGAAGCGTCGCCGTCTCATGGCGGAACTTGGGCAGGAGTAATTTTTCCCTCCGATGGATCGATTCCGCCGGGGAAACTTCTTCCCCCCCCTCCCGGAGGGGGAAATCATCGTCATCGTCATCACCAACAGCCCTCTCATCTTTGGAAGGCCAATCTCCATCAACATCTTCAACAACACCATCTCCTCTCAAACCCTAGTTCATCTCATGTCCAATCTTTGTACCAGAACCTCTGATTGGTACCTGTGGGTGACTAGTAGTGTTGATTACATCTTGTAGTTGCTTACTATATGGTTTATTTTGTGGAAGATTATATGTTCAGATCCATTATGCTATTTAATACCCCTCTGATCTTGAGCATGATTATAATTTGTGAGTAGTTACTTTTGTTCTTGAGGTCAGGGAGAAATCTTGTTACAAGTAATCATGTGAACTTGATATGTGTTCGATATTTTGATGATATTTATGTTGTGATTCCCTTAGTGGTATCATGTGAATGTTGACTACATGACACTTCACCATATTTGGGCCTAAGGGAATGCATTGTGAGTAGTTATTAGATGATGGGTTGCTAGAGTGACATAAGCTTAAACCCTAGTTTACGCGCTATTTCATAAGGGACTGATTTGGATCCAAAAGTCTAATGCTATGTTTATAATTTATCTTAATACTTTTCTCGTAGTTGCGGATGCTTGCGAGGGGGTTAATAATAAGTAGGAGGTTTGTTCAACTAAGAACAACACCTAAGCACCGGTCCACCCACATATCAAATTATCTAAGTAGCGAAGATGAATCAAATCAACATGATGAAAGTGACTAGGTGAAATTCCCGTGTACCCTCAAGAATGCTTTACCTATTAGAAGAAACCATTTTTGAAACAAATATGCCCTAGAGGCAATAATAAAGTTATTAATTTATATTTCCTTATTCATGATAAAGGTTTATTATTCATGCTAGAATTGTATTGATCGGAAACTTAAATACATGTGTGAATACATAAACAAATACCGTGTCCCTAGTAAGCCTCTACTAGACTAGCTCGTTGATCAAAGATGGTTAAGGTTTCCTAACCATAGACATGTTTGTCATTTGATAACGGGATCACATCATTAGGAGAATGGTGTGATGGACAATACCCATCCGTTAGCTTAGTATATTGATCGTTCAGTTTATTGCTATTCTTTCTTAATGTCAAATACATATTCCTTCCACTATGAGATTATGCAACTCCCGGATACCGGATGAATACCTTATGTTCTAAAAAATGTCATAACATAACTGGGTGATCATAAAGATGCTCTACAGGTATCTTTGAAGGTGTTCGTTGAGTTGGCATAGATCGAGATTAGGATTTGTCACTCTGAGTATCAGAGAGGTATCTCTAGCCTCTCGGTAATACACATCATAAGAAACCTTGCAAGCAAAGTGACTAATGAGTTAGTTGCAAGATGATTTATTATGGAACGAGTACATAGACTTGCCGGTAATGAGATTGAACTAGGTATGAAGATACCGACGATCGAATCTCGGGGAAGTAACATACTGATGGACAAAGGGAATTACATATGTTTTCATAAGGTTCGACCGATAAAGATCTTCGTAGAATATGTAGGAGCCAATATGAGCATCCAGGTTCAGCGACTGGTTATTGACATGGGAGGTGTCTCGGTCATGTCTACATAGTTCTCGAACCCATAGGGTCCGCATGCTTAACGCTCATTAATGATATAGTGTTATATGAGTTATATGGATTTGGTGACCGAATGTTGTTCGGAGTCCCGGATGAGATCTCAGACATGACGAGGAGCTCCGGAATGGTCCGGGGGTAAAGATTGATATATAAGACCATGATATTTGGACAACAAAAAGGTTTTGGGATATACCGGAGTGCCGGAAGGGGTTTCGGGAGGCCCTGATGACCAACAAGTGTATGGGGTCAATTGTAGCTCTTTTCATTAAGTAAGAGTGTCGAACCCAACGAGGATCAGAAGGAAATGACAAGTGGTTTTCAGCAAGGTAATGCATGCAAGTGCTAAAATTGTAAGTAGCAGAGTAGTTTGGTAGCAAGATAATTTGTAAGGAGAAAGTAACAATAGTAGTAGCAAAAGTGCAGCAAGGTAGCCCAATCCTTTTGAGGCAAAGGACAGGCCAAAACGGTTTCTTATGATAAGCAAAGTGTTCTCGAGGGTACACGGGAATTCATCTAGTCACTTTCATCATGTTGGCTTAATTCATGCTTGGTACTTTGATAATTTGATATGTGGGTGAACCGGTGCTTAGGTGTTGTTCTTACTTGAATAAACCTCCTACTTATGATTAACCCTCTCGCAAGCATCTGCAACTACGAGAAAAGTATTAAGAATAAATTCTAACCATAGCATTAAAGTTTTGGATCCAATCGGTCCCTTACGGAATAGCGCATAAACTGGGGTTTAAGCTTCTGTCACTCTCGCAACCCACCATCTAATAACTACTCCACAATGCATTTCCTTAGGCCCAAATATGGTGAAGTGTCATGTAGTCGATGTTCACATGACACCACTAAGAGAATGGCAACATACATACCATAAAAATATCGAACACATATCAAGTTCACATGATTACTTGGAACATGATTTCTCCCGTGACCTCAAGAATGAAGGTAAATACTCACAAATGATAAACATGCTCAAGATCAGAGGGGTATTGAATAGCATAATGGATCTGAACATATAATCTTGCACCAAATAAACCATATAGTAATCAAATACAAGATGTAATCAACACTACTAGTCACCTACAGGCACCAATCTATAGTTTTGATACAAAGATTGAACGCAAGAGATGAACTAGGGTTTGATAGGAGTTGGTGCTGTGAAGATGTTGATGAAGATAACCCTCCCCAAGATGGGAGAGCTGTTGGTGATGATGATGACGATGATTTCCCCCTTCGGGAGGGAAGTTCCCCCAACGGAATCGCTCTGCCAGAGGGAAAAAGTGCTCCTACCCAAGTTCCGCCTCGAGGCGGTGGCGCTTTGTCCCGAATGTCCTCCCCCTATTTTTTCTAGGTCAAAATGACTTATATACCAGAAGATGGGCACCGGAGGTGGGACGAGGAGGGCAGCACCCACGAGGGTGCGCCTGGGCCTCCTGGCGCACCCAGGTGGGTTGTGCCCACCTGGTGGCCCTCCTATGGTACTTATTTGCTCCAATATTCCTTAAATATTCCATAAAAAAATCCTCGGAGTTTCAGCTCATTTGGAGTTGTGCAGAATAGGTAGCTTGACGTAGCTTTTTTAGGTCCAGATTTCCAGTTGCCAGAATTCTCCCCCTTGGTGCATACCTTGCATATTATGAGAGCAAAGGCACTAGAATTACTCCAAAAATCATTATTATACAATAAAACAATATAAATAACAATAGGAAAACATGATGCAAAATGGTCGTATCTGTCCCCCAGGAAGTTTTTGGGCCTTATGGGCCAAAAGGGGAAGAGCACACCATCCCACAAGGGGCTGGTGCGCCCCTCTACCCCCTTCCCATGCACCAAAGGAGGGAGGGAAGGAAAGGGGAGGCGCCCTAAGGCAGCCAGCTCCCTTTCCTTCCCCCATGACCAAATATGGTAAGGGGGGCGCAGCAAGGCAGGCGCCCTAGGGCAGCCGCCGGCCACTTGGGGCACCCTAGGGGCTTCCTCTCCTTCCCCCACCTATATGAGGGAGGGGACACCACACAAACACAGAACACTGTCTTAGCCATGTGCGGCGCCCCCTCCACCATTTACAACCCCGTTCATATTTTCGTAGTGCTTAGGTGAAGTCCTACGGAGATAGTTTTACCATCACTGTCACCACACCGCCGTGGTGCCGGAATTGATCCACTACCTTGTCGTCTTGTTGGATCAAGAAGGCAGAGGACGTCACCGAGCTGGACATGTGCTCAACACGGAGGTGCCGTACGTTTGGTACTTGATCGGTTGGAGCGCGAAGAAGTTCGACTACATCAACCGCGTTGTTAAATGCTTCCGCTTACGGTCTACAAGGCTATGTAGACACACTCTCCCCTCTCATTGTTATGCATCTCCATGGATAGATCTTGCATGTGCATAGAATTTTTTCCATACAACGTTTTCCAACAGTGGCATCCGAGCCAGGTCTATGCGTAGATGATATGCATGAGTAGAACACAAAGAGTTGTGGGTAGTGATAGTCATACTGCTTACCACCAACGTCTTATTTTGATTCGGCGGTATTGTGAAATGAAGCAGCCTGGACCAACCTTACATGTCCACGCACATGAGACTGGTTCCACTGACTGACGTGCAACTAGTTATGCATAAAAGGTGGCTGCCGGGTGTCTGTTTCTCCTACTTTAGTTGAACCGAATTTGACTGCGGCCAGTCCTTGAAGGAGGTTAAAACATCAAACTTGATGAATCACTGTTGTGGTTTTTGCATAGGTAAGAACGATTCTTGCTAGAAGCCCGCAGTAGCCATGTAAAATTTGCAACAATAAAGTAGAGGACGTCTAACTTGTTTTTGCAGGGCATGTTGTGATGTGATATGGTCAAGGCGTGATATGATATACATTGTTGTATCAGATGATCATGTTTTGTGGTACCGACAACCGGCAGGAGCCTTAGGGTTGTCTTTTTATTGTATGAAATGCAAGCGCCATGTAATTGCTTTACTTTATCGCATGCATTAGCAATAGTTGTAGAAGCAACAGTTGGCGAGGCAACCTCGGTGCAACAATGGAAATCAAGGTGTTGAGCCGATGATGCTTGAGATCATGATGATGCTTTGGAGATGGAGATCAAAAGCACAAGATGATGATGGCCATATCATGTCACATATTTTTATTGCATGTGATGTTTATCCTTTATGCATCATATTTTGCTTAGAATGATGGTAGCATTATAAGATGATCCCTTCACTTAATTTCAAGATAAAAGTGTTCTCCCTGAGTATGCACTGTTGCTACAGTCCATCATTTCGAGACACCACGTGATGATCGGGTGTGATAGACTCTGTGTTCACATACAACGGGTGTAAGCCAGATTTACACACGTTGAATACTTGGGTTAAACTTTACGAGCCTAGCATGTAAAGACATAGCCTCAAAACACTAGAGACCGAAAGGTCGAACATGAGTCATATAGTAGATATGATCAACATAGAGATGTTCACCATTGATGACTACCCCATCTCACGTGATGATCGGACATGGGTTAGTTGATTTGGATGATGTATCACTTAGATAACTCGAGGGGTGTTAATTTAAGTGGGAGTTCATTAGTAATTTGATTAATTGAACTTAATTTATCATGGACTTAGTATTGATATTTTTTGCATATCTGTGTTGTAGATCAATAGCTCATGATATAGCTTCCCTATTTTTGATATGTTCCTAGAGAAAACTAAGTTGAAAGATGATGGTAGCAATAATGCTGACTGGGTCCATGATCTAAGGATTATCCTCATCGCTGCATAGAAGAATCATGTCCTTGATGCACCGCTAGGTGATAGACCTATTGCAGGAGCAGATGCAGACGTTATGAATGTTTCGCAACCTCGATACGATAACTACCTGATAGTTTAGTGCGCCATGTTTTACGGCTTAGAAACGGGACTTCAAAAACATTTTGAATGCCACGGAGCATATGAGATGTTCCAAGAGCTGAAATTGGTATTTCAGACTCATGCCCATGTCGGGAGGTATGAGACCTCTGACAAGTACTTTGCCTATAAGATGGAGGAGAATAGCTCAGCTAGTGAGCATGTGCTCAGAATGTCTAGGTACTACAATCACCTGAATCAAGTGTGAGTTAATCTTCCAGATAAGATAGTGATTGACAGAGTTCTCTACTCACTATCACCAAGCTACTTGTGACGCCCGGATAATTAAGCTACAGTGATTCCCCGCTAATGATGCCACGTCACCACGGTTACTGTGATAAACTCTCGATAGTTCAGAGCCGAAACAAATTCAAAATTTAAATAAAAGAAAACAATAAAAGTTTTCAAAAAAAAAATTAAAACAAAAATGTTCATTGGGCTGCAAATATTCACTAGCTATTTATCATGTGGCAACCAACATCATTTGGCTCTCTTTCAATCTGTAGGAAAATATAAAGTGGCCCAACACATATTAGTTGACCTATTCAATTTCTAAAAATGCTTGAACAATTTCTTTGGCTCTAAAACTTTTTTTCGCAACACCACAGTGTTGTTCTCGAATTATGTGCCAAATTTGAAGTTTGACTAAATTCATTTTTGTCACTCAAATAAATACAAACAGTGGTTAGCTGAAATACGCAAAAGGGAAAATAGAAAATGGCCTTACTAAACTGCTGTGTAACTGGGTCATTGATGACCATAGTGCTTTTGGCCCAGCCCAACTGGCTTTTCCTCCACCTCCCGCTACAGGAGACAGGGGCCATGGCGTGGCACGCATCCACCCCCACCGTGGTCGTTGTAATCACCGTGTCGGGCATCCCGCGGTCCTCGCGGCGGATAAGAACCCCGAGCCTCGTTGACGAACCCTACACCGCTCGACCCCCCCCCCCACCTGCGCCCCACTCCCTCCCTTTCCTGAACTAAATCGCCCGCTGCCCTCGTCGTCAATCCGTCGATCCCGCGCCGCCGAGCTACCCTCGCCGCGGCACCAGGTCCAGGAGGTGCGCCATCGACGCCTTCGTCGACTACCTCACCGGAACGAGGCAGGGAAGCCCCATCGGCGTCGCCATCGTCCCGTCTTCCCCAACGGTCCCCGCCATCGCTCGTCGGTGATTCGTCGCCCCAGCACGACCCCGACCCTCCCCGAGCACGCCAACGGACTCACCGTGAGCTCCTCCCCCGGAACCCCCCCTTTTCCCCTTCGATTTGGCTCCCGTAGGCCTCCGTCACTGTCGTGTACGCCCTTGTATGCGCGCGCTCGCCAGCTCCTGTCTGCTGTTGCGATGCTGCTTGCGTTGCCGCTGCTCCTTCCCCGCAGCTCCCGCCCGCCTACTCCCGTGCTGGTTGCTGCTGTTGTGCGGCTGCTGTTGCCCAGCGCTGTCCCGCTCCCCTGCGCCCTGGCCGCCCAATGCCGCCTGTGTCCTTGTCCCGCACGCGCCTCCCCTGCCTTGCTGCTGCCGCCCTAACCCCGTGCTCCGGCTCCGCCCTCGCCGGCTGGTTCCGGCCGTCCCGCCTCCGCAACCGGACGCGTGACGCCGCACTCCACTGCCGGGGTTGCTACCGCCGGCCGCCTGTTGCTGGTTGCTTGCTCAAGCAGCCATGGCCGAATGCCCCTGTACGTGCGTGCGTGTGCACATGGCTGGGCCTCTGGCCGGCTCTGTGCAATTTAATTAGGGGGCTAATTCCCCTCTAAGGCTAACCCTCATCACTAACCACCCATGACAGATGGGCCCCCTGGGTTAAATAACCCTTTATTCTAAAAATATGAGTCAATTACATGTGGACCCCCACTGCTGTTAGTTAACTGTTAAATTTTATTAAAATTGCCTGAGTCAATAACAGCCGGGTCCCGCCTGCACTATTCCCCTTTTTGACTAGTCAATGTTGACTAGGTCAACCCTGCCACTGGACCCCACCAGTCAGCCTCTGTGGCTAGCACATGGCTGGGTACACTTAGTATTTTCTGTTTATTCGGGAATTAAAATAAATGCAGAAATTATTTTAAAACTTTAAAAAATCATATCTTTTAATCCGTAACTCGGATGAAAATACTTTCTACATGAAAGTTGATCAGAACAACAAGACGAATCCGGATACGTAGCCCGTTCGTCCGCCACACATCCCTAGCATAGCAAACACGCAATTTTCCCCCTCCGGTTCATCTGTCCGAAAACGCGAAACTCCGAGAATACTTTCCCGGATGTTTCCCCCCTTCGTCGGTATCACCTACTACCGCGTTAGGGCACACCGAACACCGCGTATTGTCTTGTTACACTTTGTGATGCCTTGATTGCTCTGTTATTTATTGTGTTCCCTCTCCGTTACTTCTTTCCGATAGACCCCGAGACTGCCGGCGACCCCCAGTTCGACTACGGAGTTGACGACCCCTCTCTCTTGCCAGAGCAACCAGGCAAGCCCCCCCTTTGATCACCAGATATCGCCTACTCTTCTCTATACTGCTTGCATTAGAGTAGTGTAGCATGTTACTGCTTTCCGTTAATCCTATTCTGATGCATAGCCTGTCATTGCTGCTACAGTCATTGATACCTTACCCGCAATCCTAATGCTTAGTATATGATGCTAGTGTTCCATCAGTGACCCTACACTCTTGTCCGTCTGCCATGCTATACTACTGGGCTGTGATCACTTCGGGAGGTGATCACGGGCATATACTATATACTTTACACTGTTACATTACTGGTGATACTATTTGGAGATGGGGGCTGAAGGGGCAGGTGGCTCCATCCAGGTAGTGGTGGGCCTGAGTTCCCGACGGCCCCCGACTGTTACTTTGTGGCGGAGCGACAGGGCAGGTTGAGACCACCTAGGAGACAGGTGGGCCTGGCCCTGTTCGGCGTTCGCGGATACTTAACACGCTTAACGAGATCTTGGTATTTGATCTGAGTCGGCTACGAGCCTATACGCACTAACCATCTACGCGGGAGTAGTTATGGGTATCCCGACGTCGTGGTATCAGCCGAAGCACTTCAGACGTCAGCGACGGAGCGGCGCGCGCCGGATTGGACTGGAACGCCTACTAGGCTAGGTCTGCTTCCGGCCGCCCTCGCAACGTGCAGGTGTGCTCAGGGCGATGGGCCCAGACCCCTGCGCGCTTAGGTTTAGACTGGCGTGCTGGCCTCTCTGTTGAGCCTAGGTGGGGCTGCGACGTGTTGATCTTCCGAGGCCGGGCATGACCCAGGAAAGTGTGTCCGGCCAAATGGGATCGAGCGTGTTGGGCTATGTGGTGCACCCCTGCAGGGAAGTTAATCTATTCGAATAGCCGTGATCTTCGGTAACAGGACGTCTTGGAGTTGTACCTTGACCTTATGACAACTAGAACCGGATACTTAATAAAACACACCCTTCCAAGTGCCAGATACAACCCGGTGATCGCTTTTCCGCAGGGCGACGAGGAGAGGATCGCCGGGTAGGATTATGCTACTCGAGATGTTACTTGGAGATGCTACTTGGAGGACTTCCATCTACTCTCTTCTACATGCTGCAAGACGGAGGCTGCCAGAAGCGTAGTCTTCGATAGGACTAGCTATCCCTCTCTTATTCTGGCATTCTGCAGTTCAGTCCACTGATATGGCCCTTTACACATATACCCATGCATATGTAGTGTAGCTCCTTGCTTGCGAGTACTTTGGATGAGTACTCACGGTTGCTTTCTCCCCCTTTTCCCCCTTTCCTTTTCTTTCTGGTTGTCGCAACCAGATGCTGGAGTCCAGGAGCCAGACGCCACCGTCGACGATGACCCCTACTACACCGGAGGTGCCTACTACTACGTGCAGCCCGCTGACGACGACCAGGAGTAGTTTAGGAGGATCCCAGGCAGGAGGCCTGCGCCTCTTTCGATCTGTATCCCAGTTTGTGCTAGCCTTCTTAAGGCAAACTTGTTTAACTTATGTCTGTACTCAGATATTGTTGCTTCCGCTGACTCGTCTATGATCGAGCACTTGTATTCGAGCCCTCGAGGCCCCTGGCTTGTATTATGATGCTTGTATGACGTATTTTATTTGTAGAGTTGTGTTGTGATATCTTCCCGTGAGTCCCTGATCTTGATCGTACACATTTGCGTGCATGATTAGTGTACGATTAAATCGGGGGCGTCACAAGTTGGTATCAGAGCGAACTGCCTGTAGGAATCCCCCTTTCCAACTCCTTGGTCGAAGTTGAGTCTAGTCATTGCAAAACTTTTACTAACTTGGCTGTGTGCCTTACGGGCCCACGTCGCCTTTGGGTGGTAGTAGGATCTTTTATTCCTCGACCTATGCTCTGGGACTCTGACATCTCTTCTATTCGGGTTAAACGATTTTACTAACTCGGACTCTAGGTTCTCGATAATACTTTCTCCCGGAGAGCCCCTTCAGTCCAGATGATTACTTTGTGCATCGAAGGATTCCGAAGATACCTTCCGATATTCTCCCGAGACCTTGTGCCTGTTGCTTTTGCAATTCCCTACCACTGCGATATCCCTAATGATAAATACTTACACCCGTCATTCTTACTTTATACCCAATCGATCTTGTTATTACAAGATACCTCGAAATTCTCTCTAATGTTCCGACAATACTTTGTGCCTACTGCCTTGCAGTTCCTTGCCACTTGAATACCCCTAAGAATAATTCTCGCACTTATCGAGTATCCGCTCATCCCCCAGTTGTTCATGTGTTTCACAATGGTCTTCGAAATACTATTTGATCCTCCAAAAATCCTTAATAGCTTATTGCTCTGCAATACTTGTCTGCTTGCATTATGGATGCTTCCCATATGTCTGGCAATATTCGTTAGTATCCTTAGGCATCGTCATTTTGATCCTATTGATTCAGCATGTGTGCGAATGCACACAATCATCTATCAACCCTTCTAAATTATCCTTCCGGCTCAGACATCATTTTTGAACATGAGCTGGTTCTCGACCAAACTATTTGTCGTCAATTGTGCCTCTGGTATATCCAACTTATCCATCCTTGATCAGAGCGACTGCTTCTGATCCTTTGTTTTGGAAATCGAAATTCCTTTATTATCTAAGCATCGAATCATTCCGATGTTCTATAATATGATGCCCGTGCATTCTTCTTCCTCTGGTTGAGTACCGGTGCTCACCTCAGATCCCTTGTGGACCATCGGTTCCTTTGTTGGATTTTATCCGACAGTGTCCTTCATATTGAATAACCTTGAGAGCCTTTCCATGGGTATATAATGCCTTGGTAAATTGTATCATCTGCTTTTGAAC
Organism: Triticum aestivum; assembly: GCF_018294505.1. Lineage (NCBI taxonomy): Eukaryota > Viridiplantae > Streptophyta > Magnoliopsida > Poales > Poaceae > Triticum > Triticum aestivum. The sequence goes on along the minus strand of NC_057804.1, from coordinate 427,317,361 downwards.
AATGCTCTACTTTCGAGCTTGTATTATTTACCCCGAAGTTTGTGGTATATGTTCGTAAGACGCCCTGATGGGTTGAACCTATGCCTTCCTTACTATGTGTGAACTCGGAAGTTTTCACGGGTCATACTCATCTGGTATTTCACCAGGTATAACTTTCAACACTAATGCCATTATCGAAACGAGAAGTGAATGTAAGGTTATGCTTTGGAGAAGTGGGAGTCGACCTCGAACCTTGTGTTCATGCCCATGGACGCGATGTATATCCTATCATGGAAGCTTCTTGTAATAATAACTATTTCCTTGATAACTAACATATGGTATCTGTGAATTGATCCCTTGCAACCGTGGTTCCGACCATGATTGTTCTTCCTTGATTCCATTTCTCGGACAAGTTAAAACAATTGTCTTCTATGGATTAATACACCCGTCCAATCTTTACTTTGATCTTGTGTCGAGTATTACCCCCTGGTATCTCAAGATTATCATGGAACTGCATAACTTCTTATGAGTTCTTCATCAAGTGCTACCTTTCCACTGATTCCAATTTTTCACGGGCTCTGAGTTATTATACACTCAAAGACACCGATAACTGAATCGAGTTCGCATTGCGATTCAACGAGTATTTGAACCCATCACTGCTTACAAATTTATTAATCCTTCAAGTCATTCCTAGCCTGATCGGCTATATCATTATCGAGCTAATTTTAACTGTGCTACCCGGTCCTTCTTCCCGGAGCACAATTTTCGACGATGAACTAACCTTACGTCGATCATCATCGTCATATCATTTCGCCTTGAACAACAAGCTTGGTTTCGAGTTTGTGTCGTACCCTTGGTTCCAATAACCTTTCACTTTATCATTACTTTGACTTGATGTCATCACCGATCGATTACATCTTCATGAACTCTCGCGACAAATGTGTCGTGAATATCATCAACATTCTGAGCACTTCCAGGATACCAGTTGAATTCATGTTGAGTAATACCATCCTTGCCCTCGATGATTTGTGTTATCAGTGACCACTTTATTGTCTTCCGTTCAACACAAAACTTTTTCGTGTTTTGTGTTATACCTTGAGTTCCTTGCTATCCAACGTTTGTTCTTCTTTAGCTTGGAATATTACCATCTTTTATGTGAAAAATGTCATGGTAATTTCACCACCTCTTGAGAATTCTTGATGCAAGTGATACTTCTCACCATCACCATTCCTTCTTGTTCCCTGTGTTGATTCTAACCGGGATTCCAACAAGGGAATGATGCTGCTTGGATTCTGTACTTTTAGCAACCCTATTGCTTGAAGTTAATGATTGACAGTTCGTTCTTAGACTGTTGGTTATTGAATCGTCACTCTAACAGTGATCTTGCTGCCTAAGGTCATATTTTGGGCACACCTTTCAACCAATGTTTAATTGTGTATGTTTTCCTCGAGCATACATCACTATACCATTTGATCTGACAAATGTCATCTTCTTGTTCACATTATTGTGGAAATCCATCTTTTGAAAATCTCAATGAATTGTCGCTGAGTCAATCAGCCACCCCCTCACCTCTCCTTGGTTTAATGATGAACTATTGTTTCAGGAACCCGCTCCCATAGTTCATTTCCCGAGAATCTTGCAATGCCATTTCAATGATTTGTGTTGCGCCTTTTCTTCTCGGACATCCTGAGTCTGAGGCATCATGACACCAATTGGATCTGAATCTCGGTCAGATATAATGGTTGGGACAACTTTCCAGGAGTTATGTTGTTTGTCCTTTGATGACCCGGTAACATGATGTCATGCCTAGCACCCCCCCCCCTGGCTGAAGGACCTATCATAATGATTTCTTTTGCAAGGATAACCATTCTTCCTGGAGGAAATTATAGGACTTATTTTATAAGTTACTCCTGATGGATCATTGGTGTATCCGAAGTCTGGTCCTTGATTGAAACACCATATCATTGCTACCTGAAGCATGTCAATGGTACTCCGATTTTCAACAGGAACATTTGAAGCACGATGCTAAATTTTATTTATCATTTATCCTAACACCGTTGTATGGGTAATATCATGAGATTCCTCCCCCTTACCTAAATGGTTTTCTACTTTATATCCTGTCATGGATATCTTGCTCTGCTTGTCCTTGGGAAGGATATACCCTTGAAATATGTGTTTAAACATATTTTCCTTTCCATTGTTCTGTTTAATCTGATGATCATATTTTCCTTCCATTGGTTTGTTTGAACCTTTTCTATGATCTATATGATATAAGCAGTAATAATCCACTACTTGTGCAAACACCTCGAGGTACAACTCTGTCAGTAAGACCCTGTTACTATTGTTGATGACATTCCGGTAGCCACCGATGGACGAGAACCTTGCCTATTGGTCCGCCTCGTTCAACGAGCAGGAAAGTGGTTCTCTTCGTCCCTCGCCCTTGGTACCAACGTTGATGCCCACATAACTGACATGGTACTCTCTGACATGCCTTGCTATCATGACCGTGAAAGATGTCACTGCTCCTATTAAAAAAAACACATGGTGGGCCCATAACCCACAGTTCCACAGGATCGAAACCTGACTGTCCTGTACACCCCCTATTCCCAAAGTTATTCCTCGTGCGTGGACTCGTATGTAATCCACGGGCCACTGTCCTAGTGATCTATTCTGGTATCAGACGCAATACTTACTCTCGCTACTCTGAACCCCTTTCTCACTCTGGTACAGGCTTCGAGCAACTATCTATCCGCTTGGAGCCTATTATGGTACCTTCGTACCTTACTCTCGAGGTATTTCATATGTTCAACTCGAGTGATAATCTTATACTAATTCATGGGTTAACCCCAGTTTGTTTCCCTCAAAAGCATTATGTCGTAGTGAGCTGCCCCTTATCTTTTCGTAAGTACGATGGAGTTCCCGAAGAAATGATGACAAGTTTATCATGATGCATCTGAATAAAGGAATGAAGACATCAACGAAGTGGATCAACCTCTTAGAAAGGGCAGCCAAGACCGAGAAGACTCGTTAGGTTTTTCGCTACCACCACCTTCGCCCCTTACTCCACCGCTTAAATCTCGGGACGAGATTTCTTGTAGTGGAGGAGAATTGTGACGCCCGGATAATTAAGCTACAGTGATTCCCCGCTAATGATGCCACGTCACCACGGTTACTGTGATAAACTCTCGATAGTTCAGAGCCGAAACAAATTCAAAATTTAAATAAAAGAAAACAATAAAAGTTTTCAAAAAAAAAAATTAAAACAAAAATGTTCATTGGGCTGCAAATATTCACTAGCTATTTATCATGTGGCAACCAACATCATTTGGCTCTCTTTCAATCTGTAGGAAAATATAAAGTGGCCCAACACATATTAGTTGACCTATTCAATTTCTAAAAATGCTTGAACAATTTCTTTGGCTCTAAAACTTTTTTTCGCAACACCACAGTGTTGTTCTCGAATTATGTGCCAAATTTGAAGTTTGACTAAATTCATTTTTGTCACTCAAATAAATACAAACAGTGGTTAGCTGAAATACGCAAAAGGGAAAATAGAAAATGGCCTTACTAAACTGCTGTGTAACTGGGTCATTGATGACCATAGTGCTTTTGTCCCAGCCCAACTGGCTTTTCCTCCACCTCCCGCTACAGGAGACAGGGGCCATGGCGTGGCACGCATCCACCCCCACCGTGGTCGTTGTAATCGCCGTGTCGGGCATCCCGCGGTCCTCGCGGCGGATAAGAACCCCGAGCCTCGTTGACGAACCCTACACCGCTCGACCCCCCCCCCACCTGCGCCCCACTCCCTCCCTTTCCTGAACTAAATCGCCCGCTGCCCTCGTCGTCAATCCGTCGATCCCGCGCCGCCGAGCTACCCTCGCCGCGGCACCAGGTCCAGGAGGTGCGCCATCGACGCCTTCGTCGACTACCTCACCGGAACGAGGCAGGGAAGCCCCATCGGCGTCGCCATCGTCCCGTCTTCCCCAACGGTCCCCGCCATCGCTCGTCGGTGATTCGTCGCCCCAGCACGACCCCGACCCTCCCCGAGCACGCCAACGGACTCACCGTGAGCTCCTCCCCCGGAACCCCCCCTTTTCCCCTTCGATTTGGCTCCCGTAGGCCTCCGTCACTGTCGTGTACGCCCTTGTATGCGCGCGCTCGCCAGCTCCTGTCTGCTGTTGCGATGCTGCTTGCGTTGCCGCTGCTCCTTCCCCGCAGCTCCCGCCCGCCTACTCCCGTGCTGGTTGCTGCTGTTGTGCGGCTGCTGTTGCCCAGCGCCGTCCCGCTCCCCTGCGCCCTGGCCGCCCAATGCCGCCTGCGTCCTTGTCCCGCACGCGCCTCCCCTGCCTTGCTGCTGCCGCCCTAACCCCGTGCTCCGGCTCCGCCCTCGCCGGCTGGTTCCGGCCGTCCCGCCTCCGCAACCGGACGCGTGACGCCGCACTCCACTGCCGGGGTTGCTACCGCCGGCCGCCTGTTGCTGGTTGCTTGCTCAAGCAGCCATGGCCGAATGCCCCTGTACGTGCGTGCGTGTGCACATGGCTGGGCCTCTGGCCGGCTCTGTGCAATTTAATTAGGGGGCTAATTCCCCTCTAAGGCTAACCCTCATCACTAACCACCCATGAAAGATGGGCCCCCTGGGTTAAATAACCCTTTATTCTAAAAATATGAGTCAATTACATGTGGACCCCCACTGCTGTTAGTTAACTGTTAAATTTTATTAAAATTGCCTGAGTCAATAACAGCCGGGTCCCGCCTGCACTATTCCCCTTTTTGACTAGTCAATGTTGACTAGGTCAACCCTGCCACTGGACCCCACCAGTCAGCCTCTGTGGCTAGCACATGGCTGGGTACACTTAGTATTTTCTGTTTATTCGGGAATTAAAATAAATGCAGAAATTATTTTAAAACTTTAAAAAATCATATCTTTTAATCCGTAACTCGGATGAAAATACTTTCTACATGAAAGTTGATCAGAACAACGAGACGAATCCGGATACGTAGCCCGTTCGTCCGCCACACATCCCTAGCATAGCAAACACGCAATTTTCCCCCTCCGGTTCATCTGTCCGAAAACGCGAAACTCCGAGAATACTTTCCCGGATGTTTCCCCCCTTCGTCGGTATCACCTACTACCGCGTTAGGGCACACCGAACACCGCGTATTGTCTTGTTACACTTTGTGATGCCTTGATTGCTCTGTTATTTATTGTGTTCCCTCTCCGTTACTTCTTTCCGATAGACCCCGAGACTGCCGGCGACCCCCAGTTCGACTACGGAGTTGACGACCCCTCTCTCTTGCCAGAGCAACCAGGAAAGCCCCCCCTTTGATCACCAGATATCGCCTACTCTTCTCTATACTGCTTGCATTAGAGTAGTGTAGCATGTTACTGCTTTCCGTTAATCCTATTCTGATGCATAGCCTGTCATTGCTGCTACAGTCATTGATACCTTACCCGCAATCCTAATGCTTAGTATATGATGCTAGTGTTCCATCAGTGACCCTACACTCTTGTCCGTCTGCCATGCTATACTACTGGGCTGTGATCACTTCGGGAGGTGATCACGGGCATATACTATATACTTTACACTGTTACATTACTGGTGATACTATTTGGAGATGGGGGCTGAAGGGGCAGGTGGCTCCATCCAGGTAGTGGTGGGCCTGAGTTCCCGACGGCCCCCGACTGTTACTTTGTGGCGGAGCGACAGGGCAGGTTGAGACCACCTAGGAGACAGGTGGGCCTGGCCCTGTTCGGCGTTCGCGGATACTTAACACGCTTAACGAGATCTTGGTATTTGATCTGAGTCGGCTACGAGCCTATACGCACTAACCATCTACGCGGGAGTAGTTATGGGTATCCCGACGTCGTGATATCAGCCGAAGCACTTCAGACGTCAGCGACGGAGCGGCGCGCGCCGGATTGGACTGGAACGCCTACTAGGCTAGGTCTGCTTCCGGCCGCCCTCGCAACGTGCAGGTGTGCTCAGGGCGATGGGCCCAGACCCCTGCGCGCTTAGGTTTAGACCGGCGTGCTGGCCTCTCTGTTGAGCCTAGGTGGGGCTGCGACGTGTTGATCTTCCGAGGCCGGGCATGACCCAGGAAAGTGTGTCCGGCCAAATGGGATCGAGCGTGTTGGGCTATGTGGTGCACCCCTGCAGGGAAGTTAATCTATTCGAATAGCCGTGATCTTCGGTAACAGGACGACTTGGAGTTGTACCTTGACCTTATGACAACTAGAACCGGATACTTAATAAAACACACCCTTCCAAGTGCCAGATACAACCCGGTGATCGCTTTTCCGCAGGGCGACGAGGAGAGGATCGCCGGGTAGGATTATGCTACTCGAGATGTTACTTGGAGATGCTACTTGGAGGACTTCCATCTACTCTCTTCTACATGCTGCAAGACGGAGGCTGCCAGAAGCGTAGTCTTCGATAGGACTAGCTATCCCTCTCTTATTCTGGCATTCTGCAGTTCAGTCCACTGATATGGCCCTTTACACATATACCCATGCATATGTAGTGTAGCTCCTTGCTTGCGAGTACTTTGGATGAGTACTCACGGTTGCTTTCTCCCCCCTTTTCCCCCTTTCCTTTTCTTTCTGGTTGTCGCAACCAGATGCTGGAGTCCAGGAGCCAGACGCCACCGTCGACGATGACCCCTACTACACCGGAGGTGCCTACTACTACGTGCAGCCCGCTGACGACGACCAGGAGTAGTTTAGGAGGATCCCAGGCAGGAGGCCTGCGCCTCTTTCGATCTGTATCCCAGTTTGTGCTAGCCTTCTTAAGGCAAACTTGTTTAACTTATGTCTGTACTCAGATATTGTTGCTTCCGCTGACTCGTCTATGATCGAGCACTTGTATTCGAGCCCTCGAGGCCCCTGGCTTGTATTATGATGCTTGTATGACGTATTTTATTTGTAGAGTTGTGTTGTGATATCTTCCTGTGAGTCCCTGATCTTGATCGTACACATTTGCGTGCATGATTAGTGTACGATTAAATCGGGGGCGTCACACTACTAGAACTTCGTGATGACCTATAATATGCGAGGCATGATGAAAATGATTCCCGAGCTCTTCGCGATGCGGAAATCGGCGAAGGTAGAAATCAAGAAAGAGCATCAAGTGTTGATGGTTAACAAGACCACTAGTTTCAAGAAAAAGGGCAAGGGAAAGAAAGGGAACTTCAAGAAGAATGGCAAACAAGTTGCCACTCCCATGAAGAAGCCCAAAGCTGGACCTAAGCCTGAAACTGAGTGCTTCTACTACAAAGGGAATGGTCACTAGAAGCGGAACTACCCCAAATACTTGGCAGATAAGAAGGATGGCAAAGTGAACAAAGGTATATTTGATATACATGTTATTGATGTGTACCTTCCTAGTATTCGCAGTAGCCCCTGGGTATTTGATACTGGTTCAGTTGCTAAGATTAGTAACTCAAAACAGGAGTTGCAGAATAAACAGAGACTAGTTAAGGGCGAGGTGATGATGTATGTTGGAAGTTATTCCAAGGTTGATACGATCACCATCACACACCCCTCTACCTTCGGGGTTAGTATTGAGCCTAAATAAATATTATTTGGTGTTTGGGTTGAGCATGAACAAGATTAGATTGTGTTTATTGCAATACGGTTATTCATTTAAGTCAGAGAATAATTGTTGTTCTGTTTACATGAATAAAACCTTCTATGGTCATACACCCAATGTAAATTGTTTATTGAATCTCAATCATAGTGATACACATATTCATAATATTGATGCCAAAAGATACAAAGTTGATAATGATAGTGCAACATACTTGTGGCACTGCCGTTTAGGTCATATTGTTGTAAAGCGCATGAAGAAACTCCATACGGATGGACTTTTGGAATCACTTGATTATGAATCATTTGATACGTGCGAACCATGCATCATGGGAAAGATGACTAAAACTCCGTCCTCCAAAAAAAATGGAGCGAGCTAATGACTTATTGGAAATAATACATACCAATGTATGCGGTCCAATGAGTGTTGAAGCACGTGGCGGGTATCATTATTTTCTCACCTTCACATATGATTTGAGTAGGTACGGGTATATCTACTTGATGAAACACAAGTCCGAAACATTTGAAAAGTTCAAATAATTTCAGAGTGAAGTGGAGAATCATCGTAACAAGAAAATAAAGTTTCTACGTTCTGATCGCGGAGGCGAATATTTGAGTTACGAGTTTCGCCTTCATTTAAAACAATATGGAATTGTTTCACAACTCACGCCACCTGGAACACCACAGCGCTAATGGTGTGTCCGAACGTTGTTACCATACTTTATTGGATATGGTGCATTCTATGATGTCTCTTACCAATTTACCACTATCGTTTTGGGGTTAGGCATTAGAGACAGCTGTATTCACGTTAAATAGGGCACCATCTAAATCTGTCGAGATGACACCATATGAACTATGGTTTGGCAAGAAACCTAAGTTGTCGTTTCTTAAAGTTTGGGGTTGCGACACTTATGTCAAAAGGCTTTAGCCTGATAAGCTCGAACCCAAAGCAGAGAAGTGTTTCTTCATAGGATACCCTAAGGAAACAATTGGGTACACCTTCTACCACAGATCCGAAGGCAAGATCTTTATTGCCAAGAATGGATCCTTTCTAGAGAAGGATTTTCTCTCGAAAGAAGTGAGTGGGAGGAAAGTAGAACTTGATGAGGTAATTGTACCTTCTCTCAAATTGGAAAGTAGCACATCAGAGAAAATTGTTCCCGTGATGCCTGGACCAACAAGAGAGGAAGCTAATGATGATGATCATGAAACTTCAGATCAAGTTACTACTGGACCTCATAGGTCGAATAGAGCACATTACGCACGAGAATGGTACGGTAATCCTATCCTGCAAGTCATTTTATTAGACCATGGCGAATCTACAAACTATGAAGAAGCTATGATGAGCCCAGATTTCGATTAATGGCTTGAGGCCATGAAAACCGAGATAGGATCCATGTATGAGAACAAAGTGTGGACTTTGGTGGACTTGCCCGATGATCGGCAAACGAAGAATAAATGGATCTTCCAGAAGAAGACAGACGCTGATGGTAATGCCACCATCTACAAAGCTCGACTTGTTGATGTCTACTACACAACTTTATTCTTGTAGACTTGTGTTGGGCCTCCAAGCGCAGAGTTTTTTAGCATGATACGTCTCCAACGTATCTATAATTTTTTATTGTTCCATGCTATTATATTATCTGTTTTGGATGTTTAATTGGCTTTAATATGCTCTTTTATATTATTTTTGGGACTAACCTATTAACCGAGGGCCCAGTGCTAGTTTATTTTTTGTGCCTATTTTAGAGTTTTGCAGAAAAGCAATACCAAATAGAGTCCAAACAGAATGAAACCTTCGCGATGATCTTTCTTGGACCAAAAGCAAACCAGAAGACTTGGAGATGAAGTCGGAGACACAACGAGGAAGCCACGAGGTAGGAGGGCGTGCCCAGGGGGGTAGGCGTGCCCCCCACCCTCGTGGGCCCCTCGTGGCTCCCCTGACCTAGTTCCTTCGCCTATATATACTCTTATACCCTAAAAACATCAAGGGAAGCCACGAAACCACTTTTCCACCACCGCAACCTTCTGTTCCCATGAGATCCCATCTCAGGTCCTTTTCCGGCAATCTGCCGAAGGGGGATTCCATCATGGAGGGCTTCTACATCAACACCATTACCTCTCCGATGAAGCGTGAGTAGTTTACCACGGACCTTCGGGTCCATAGTTATTAGCTAGATGGCTTCTTCCCTCTCTTTGATTCTCAATACAAAGTTCTCCTTGATGTTCTTGGACATCTATTCGATGTAATACTCTTTTGCGGCGTGTTTGCCGAGATCCATGAATTGTGGTTTTATGATCAAGATTATCCATGAATATTATTTGGTTCTTCTCTAAATTCTTATATGCATGATTTGATATCTTTGCAAGTCTCTTCGAATTTTTGGTTTAGTTTGGCCTACTAGATTGATCTTTCTTGCCATGGGAGAAGTGCTTAGATTTGGGTTCAATCTTGCGGTGTCCTTTACCAATGACAATAGGGGAAGCAAGGCACGTATTGTATTGTTGCCATCGAGGATAACAAGATGGGGTTTTCATCATATTGCTTGAGTTAATTCCTCTACATCATGTCATCTTGCTTAATGTGTTACTCCGTTCTTTATGAACTTAATACTCTAGATGCATGATGGATAGCGATTGATGTGTGGAGTAATAGTAGTAGAGGCAGGAAGGAGTCGGTCTACTTGACACGGATGTGATGCCTATGTTCATGATCATTGCCTTAGATGTCATCATAATTATGTGCTTTTCTATCAATTACTCGGTAGTAATTTGTTCACCCACCATAATATATGCTATCTCGAGAGAAGCCACTTGTGAAACCTATGGCCCTCGGGTATCTTTTCCATACTATTGAATCTCGTTTACATCTTGATAGTTTCTGATCTACTATTTTGCAATCTTTACTTTCCAATCTATAAAGCAAAAATACCAAAAATATTTACTTTACCATTTATCTATCTCTATCAGATCTCACTTTTGTGAGTGACCATGAAGGGATTGGCAACCCATTTATCGCGTTGGTTGCAAGTTCTTGATTGTTTGTGCAGGTATTCGGTGACTTGTGCGTCGTCTGGTACTGGATTGATACCTTGGTTCTCAAAACTGAGGGAAATACTTACGCTACTTTGCTGCATCACCCTTTCTTCTTCAAGGGAAAACCAACGCAAGCTCAAGAGGTAGCAAGAAGGATTTCTAGCGCCATTGCTAGGGAGATCTACGCCAAGTCAAGCAATACCAAGTACCCATCATAAACTCTTCTCCCTTGCATTACATTATTCTCCATTCGCCTCTCATTTCCCTCTCCCCCACTTCTAAAATGATTTTTGCAAACCTTTGCTTTTCTTTGCCTTCTTCCCGTATGTCCTTTTGTTTGTGTTTCCATGTGCCTTCTATCTGCTTGCATCTTTGCTTGCAAAAAATCTATTGATATGGATCCACTTAAAGTGTTCTACTTGGATCATCTTTGATCCTTATGTGCTCGTGCTGAAACCCCAACTAGCCTAGTTGATTGGAAATCTTTAGTTGAGCATGCTCATTTTGTGTGTCATCATGTGTCTCAAAAAGGGAGACTCTTATGGAATCAAATAAACAGTTTGTTGTGTTATGCTTGGAATCTTTGTGAAAATTATGATTTTACTTGTTGCTCTAAGAACCCTAAAAACACCTTCCCTACCTATGTGAGTTTAATGATAATGAAATCTTATCTTCTTATGCAAAGGGTGTTTATAGTTACAATGATATCGAAAAAATTGAAGAATTTGTTGCTTTTAAGGGTGCTTATGAAGTTGCTTCCATGATTGAAAAGTATGATATTACTCTCTACAAATCTAATTGTTTTGACATACTTAAATATTGCTATGAAAACTATACTCATAATGTCTATGTCAAAGAATTTATTGAAAGAATGACCATTGCTTTGGAAGAAAATAATGATATGCATGAATCTATAGGTAATTATGATTCCGATGATTTGATTGAAATATCCCTTGATGAACATGATGCTTGCTATTCTTGTGGCCATGATGCCAATATTTATGAAGACGAATTTGCTATAGTTCCTTATGTTAAACATGAGATCGTTGCTATTGCACCCATACTTGATAGTTTCTTCGATGAAAAGCATGATTGCAATGATGTTATTATAAATTCTCTTAATGTCAGTTGTGCTAATGATATGCAAAACCTCAAGCTTGGGGATGCTAGTTTTTCTATGTCTACTACTTGTTGCAATGATCATGATTGGGGTGATTCTTCTTATGATCTTGAAAATTTATTTAAGCCCCATGATGAATATGAGATTGATATTAGTGTTTGTAATAATATTGGAAGTGGGTTTGGAAGAGTTTCAACTTTAGATCCCACATATTTGGAGAATGTCAATCTTATGAAATTTTTGATAAAAGTGGGTTTGGAAAGGTCATGAATTTAGTTAATATTGATCCCACTATTTTGGAAGAGTGTCAACTTTGCATGCATGTGGATCGTGTTGAGAATATGTTTTGTGATAGCTATATTGTTTAATTTCCTTATGATCCTACATGTAATTATTATGAGAGAGGAAAATATGGTAGGAATTTTCATGTTACTAAATTACCTATCTTCATGTTGAGATTGCGATGGTCTCTTTCTTCTTCCTTGCATATGCTAGTTTTTGCTTGCTATGATAATTTGTTTGCCTATGAGATGCCTATGCATAGGAAGTATGTTAGACTTAGATATGTTTGTCACGTGTCTCATGATGCTCTCTTTGCGCTTTAATTCTTGTCTTTCATGTGAGCATCATTGAAATTATCAATGCCTAGCTAGGGGCGCTAAACAATAGCGCTTGTTGGGAGGCAACCCAATTTTATTTTTGTTCTTTGCTTTTTGCTCCTGTTTAGTAATAAATAATTCATCTAGCCTCTGGTTAGATGTGGTTTTATGTTTTAATTAGTGTTTGTTCGAAGTAGAACCTTTGGGAAGACTTGGGTGAAGTCAATGCGATCTTGCTGTAAAAAACAGAAACTTCTGCGCTCACGAGAATAGCTGTCATTTTTTTTAGAGAAGAGTGCTTTTAGGTTGATTCTTTTTGCATAAGATTAATAGACAAATTCCTCACGTTCACCGTATTATTTTAGAATTTTTGGAGTTACATAATTATTCGAAAGTTACAGATTACTACAGACTGTTCTGTTTTTGACAGATTCTGTTTTTTGCGTGTTGTTTGCTTATTTTGATGAATCTATGAGTAGTATCGGGGGGTATGAACCATAGAGAAGTTGGAATGCGGTAGGTTTTACACCAATATAAATAAATAATGAGTTCACAACAGTACCTTAAAGTGGTGATTTATTTTCTTATACTAACAAAGCTCATGAGATTTTCTGTTGAAGTTTTGTGTTGTGAAGTTTTCAAGTTTTGGGTAAGGATTTGATGGACTTTGGAATAAGGAGTGGCAAGAGCCTAAGCTTGGGGATGCCCAAGGCACCCCAAGGTAAAATTCAAGTACAACCAAAAGCCTAAGCTTGGGGATGCCCCGGAAGGCATCCCTCTTTCGTCTTCTTCTATCGTTAACTTTACTTGAGGCTATATTTTTATTCACCACATGATATGTGTTTTGCTTGGAGCGTATTGTATGATTTGAGTCTTTGCTTTTTAGTTTACCACAATCATCCTTGCTGTACACACCTTTTGGGAGAGACACGCATGAATCGTGATTTGTTAGAATACTTTATGTGCTTCACTTATATCTTTTGAGCTAGACAATATTGCTCTAGTGCTTCACTTATATCTTTTTGGAGCATGGCGGTGGTTTTATTTTATAGAAATTGATGAACTCTCATGACTCACTTATATAATTTTGAGAGTCTTTTAGAATAGCATGATAATTTCTTTTGGTTATAAAATTAGTCATAATATGATGTGCATCCAAGATGGGTATAATAAAAACTTTCATATAAAGTGCATTGAATACTATGAGAAGTTTGATTCTTTATGATTGTTTTGAGATATGAAGATGGTGATATTAGAGTCATGCTAGTAGAGTAGTTGTGAATTTGAGAGATACTTGTGTTAAAGTTTGTGATTCTCGTAGCATGCACGTATGGTGAACCGTTATGTGATGAAGTTGGAGCATAATTTATTTATTGATTGTCTTCCTTATGAGTGGCGGTCGGGGACGAGCGATGGTATTTTCCTACCAATCTATCCCCCTAGGAGCATGCGCGTAGTACTTTGTTTAGATAACTAATAAATTTTTGCAATAAGTATATGAGTTCTTTATGACTAATGTACGAGTCCATGGATTATATGCACTCTCACCCTTCCACCATTACTAGCCTCTCTAGTACCGCACAACTTTCACCGGTACCATACACCCACCATATACCTTCCTCAAAACAGCCACCATACCTACCTATTATTGCATTTCCATAGCCATTCCGAGATATATTGCCATGCAACTTTCCACCGTTCGGTTTATTATGACACGCTCCATCATTGTCATATTGCTTTGCATGATCATGTAGTTGACATCTTATTTGTGGAAAAGCCACCATTCATAATTTTTTCATACATGTCACTCTTGAATCATTGCACATCCCGGTACACCGCCAGAGGCATTCACATAGAGTCATATTTGTTTCCAAGTATCGAGCTGTAATTCTTGAGTTGTAAGTAAATAAAAGTGAGATGATCTTCATTATTAGAGCATTGTCCCATGTGAGGAAAGGATGATGGAGACTATGATTCCCCCACAAGTCGAGATGAGACTCCGGATGAAAAATAAAAATAGAAATTAAAAAAAGAGGCCATAAAAAAAGAGAAGGCCCAAATAAAAAAAAGAGAGAAAAAGAGAGAATGGTCAATGCTACTATCCTTTTTCCACTCTTGTGCTTCAAAGTAGCACCATGATCTTCATGATAGAGAGTCTCCTATGTGGTCACTTTCATATACTAGTGGGAATTTTCATTATAGAACTTGGCTTGTATATTCCAATGACGGGCTTCCTCAAAATGCCCTAGGTCTTCGTGAGCAAGCAAGTTGGATGCACACCCACTTAGTTTCTTTTTGTGCTTTCATACACTTATAGCTCTAGTGCATCCGTTGCATGGCAACCCTACTCACTCACATTGATATCTATTGATGGGCATCTCCATAGCCCCTTGATACGCCTAGTTGATGTGAGACTATGTTCCTCCTTTTTGTCTTCTCCACAACCACCACTATATTCCACCTATAGTGCTGTGTCCATGGCTCATGCTCATGTATTGCGTGAAGATTGAAAAAGTTTGAGAACATCAAAATTATGAAACAATTGCTTGGCTTGTCCTCGGGGTTGTGCATGATTAAATATTTTGTGTGATGAAGATAGAGCATAGCCAGACAATATGATTTTGTCGGGATAGCTTTCTTTGGCCATGTTATTTTGAGAAGACATGATTGCTTTGTTAGTATGCTTGAAGTATTATTGTTTTTACGTCAATATTAAACTTTTGTCTTGAATCTTCGGATTTGAACATTCATGCCACAATAAACAAAATTACATTGATAAATATGTTGGCTAGCATTCGACATCAAAAATTATGTTTTTATCATTTACCTACTCGAGGACGAGTAGGAATTAAGCTTGGGGATGCTTGATACGTCTCCAACGTATCTAATTTTTTTGATTGTTCCACGCTATTATATTATATGTTTTGGATGTTTAATGGGATTTAATATGCTCTTTTATATTGACTAACCTATTAACCAAGGGCCCAGTGCCAGTTTCTATTTTTTTGCCTATTTTAGAGTTTTGCGGAAAAGGAATACCAAACGGAGTCCAAACGGACTGAAACCTTCGCGATTATCTTTCTTGGATAGAAAGCAAACCAGAAGACTTGGAGATGAAGTCGGAGATGCAATAAGGAAGCCACGAGGCAGGAGGGCGTGCCCAGGGGGTAGGCGCAACCCCCACCCTCGTGGGCCCATCGTGGCTCCCCTAACCTAGTTCCTTTGCCTATATATACTCTTATACCCTAAAAACATCAGGTGAGCCACGAAACCACTTTTCCACCGCCGCAACCTTCTGTACTCGTGAGATCCCATCTTGGGGCCTTTTATGGCGATCTGTCGGAGGGGGATTCGATCATGGAGAGCTTCTACATCAACAACATTACCTCTCCGATGAATCGTGAGTAGTTTACCACAGACCTTCGGGTCCATAGTTATTATCTATATGGCTTCTTCTCTCTCTTTGATTCTCAATAAAAAGTTCTCTTTGATGTTCTTGGAGATCTATTTGATGTAATACTCTTTTGTGGTGTGTTTGCCGAGATCCGATGAATTGTGGATTTATGATCAAGATTATCTATGAATATTATTTGGTTCTTCTATGAAATCTTATATGCATGATTTGATATCTTTGCAAGTCTCTTCGAATTTTTGGTCTAGTTTCACCAACTAGATTGATTTTCTTGCCATGGGAGAAGTGCTTAGCTTTGGGTTAAATCTTGCAGTGTCCTTTCCCAGTGATAGTAGGTGCAGCATGGCACGTATTGTATTGTTGCCATCGAGGATAACAAGATGGGGTTTTCATCATATTGCTTGAGTTAATTCCTCTACATCATGTCATCTTGCTTAATGTGTTACTCCATTCTTTATGAACTTAATACTCTAGATGCATGATGGATAGCGATTGATGTGTGGAGTAATAGTAGTAGAGGCAGGCAGGAGTCGGTCTAATTGACACGGACGTGATGCCTATGTTCATGATCATTGCCTTAGATGTCATCATAATTATGCGCTTTTCTATTAATTGCTCGGCAGTAATTTGTTCACCCACCATAATATATGCTATCCCGAGAGAAGCCACTAGTTAAACCTATGGCCCCCGGGTCTCTTTTCCATATTATTGAATCTCGTTTACATCTTGCTAGTTTCTGATCTACTATTTTGCAATCTTTACTTTCCAATCTATAAACCAAAAAGACCAAAAATATTTACTTTATCGTTTATCATCTCTATCAGATCTCACTTTTGCGAGTGACCGTGAAGGGATTGACAACCCCTGTATTGTGTTGATTGCAAGTTCTTGATTGTTTGTGCAGGTATTCGGTGACTTGTGCGGTGTCTCCTACTGGATTGATACCTTGGTTCTCAAAACTGAGGGAAATACTTACGCTACTTTGCTGCATCACCCTTTCCTCTTCAAGGGAAAACCAACGCAAGCTCAAGAGGTAGCATAGCACTGTAGCAATTTTCCCTCAAGTGGATGACCTAAGGTTTATCAATCCATGGAAGGTGTAGGATGAAGATGGTCTCTCTCAAACAACCCCGCGACCAAATAACAAAGAGTCTCTTGTGTCCCCAACACACCCTATACAATGGAAAATTGTATAGGTGCACTAGTTCGGCGAAGAGATGGTGATAAACGTGTAATATGGATGGTAGAAATATAGTTTTATAATCTGAATAAATAAAAACAACAAGGTAGCAATCGATAAAAGTGAGCACAAACGGTATTGCAATGCTTGAAAATGAGGGCTAGGGTCCGTACTTTCACTAGTGTGATCTCCCAATATTGTTGACATAGTTGAATCATATGAAAATCCCTCAAGTGTGGTGAAGAGTTCACTCCAAAATTACTTGTTGTATAGAAATTGTTGTCGGGCACGAAACCACCACAAAGCTACTCTTTAGAATAACACCTTAAGGTGCAAATCAACCAAAACCCTAATGGCGCCTAGATATTCTGATGTCACCGCAAATATCCGTGGGTTTGGTTATACGATAAGCATCACACAATTTTGGATTCATCTATTTTATTCCCAAGGATTGCCCCAAAATATCTATCTAAGAGTCAAGATGAGAACATGTGCCAACCCCTATGCATAGGCCCTAAAGTCACAGAACCCGCAAGTTGATCACAATAATATACATCAAGTAACTCAATTAGATATCCCAATGTCACTACAGATATCCTCATGCAAAACACATATTAAGTGCTCTCAAATTCTTAAAGACTCAATCCGATAAGAAAACTTCAAAGAGAAAACTCAATTCATCAAGAAGATACAGAGGGGAGAGACTCCATATGATTCATCTATGTCAACAAAGGCCGCGTTACATCAAGATTGTTCCATCTCAAGAACACGAGATAGAGAGAGATACAACACATAGCTACTGGTACATACCCTCAGCCCCGAGCGAGGACTACTCCCTCCTCATCATGGTGGCCGCCGGGATGATGAAGATGGCCATCGGTGATGATTCCCCCCTCCGGCGGAGTGTCAGAGAAGGGCTCTAGATTGGATCTCGCGGTTCTGGAACTGGCAGCGGCTGGAACAAAATTCCGTTGACACCCCTAGGATTTTCGGAATATTTGGGCATTTATAGAGCGAAGAGGCGGTGCGGGAGGCCACCGAGGTGGGCACAACCCACCTGGGCGCGCCTGGGCCCCCAGGCGCGCCCTGGTGGGTTGTGCCCACCTCGGGGCACCCCCCAGGTGCTTCCGTGGCCCGCTGGTTGTCTTCTGGTCCAAAAAAATCTTGAAAAAGTTTCACTGCATTTGGACTCCGTTTGATATTGATTTTCTGTGATGTAAAAAACAAGCAAAAAACAGCAACTGGCACTGGGCACTATGGCAATAGGTTAGTCCCAAAAATGATATAAAGTTGTTATAAAATGATTGTAAAACATCCAAGGATGATAATATAACAGCATGGAACAATCAAAAATTATAGATATGTTGGAGACGTATCACTTGTCGCAAAAGGTTTTCGATAAGTTCAAGGGGTTGACTATGACAAGACCTTCTGACCGAAGGGATGCTTAAGTCAGTCCGAATCATGTTAGCAATTGCCGCATTTTATAATTATGAAATCTGGCAAATGGACGTCAAAACTGTATTCCTTAATGGATTTCTCAAAGAAGAGTTGTATATGATGCAACCATAAGGTTTTGTCAATCCTAAAGGTGCTAACAAAGTGTGCAAACTCCATTGATCCATCTATGGATTGGTGCAAGCATCTCGGAGTTGGAATATACACCTTGATGAGATGATCAAAGCATATGGTTTTATAGAGACTTATGGTGAAGCTTGTATTTACAAGAAAGTGAGTGGGAGCTAGCTCTGTAGCATTTGTGATATTATATGTGGATGACATACTATTGATTGGAAATGATATAGAATTTATAGATAGCATAAAAGGATACTCGAATAAGAATTTTTCAATGAAAGACCTCGATGAAGCTGCTTATACATTTGGCATCAAGATCTATAGGGATAGATCGAGACGCTTGATAGGAATTTCTCAAAGCACTTACCTTGACAAAGTTTTGAAGAAGTTCAAAATGGATCAGTCAAAGAAAGGGTTCTTACCTGTGTTACAAGGTGTGAAAGTTAAGTAAGACTCAAAGCCCGACCACAACAGAAGATAGAGAGAGAATGGAAGTCATTCCCTATGCCTCAACCATATGTTCTACAAAGTATGCCATGCTGTGTACCAAACCTATTGTGTACCTTGGCATGAGTCTGGCAAGGGGGTACAATAGTGATCCAGGAGTAGATCACTGGACATCGGTCAAAATTATCCTTAGAGAACTAAGGAAATATTTTCTCGGTTATGGAGGTGATAAAGAGATCGTTATAAAGAGATACGTCGATGCAGGCTTTGGCACCGATTTAGATGACTATGAGTCTCAATCTGGATAACATAATGAAAGTGGGAGAAATTAGCTAGAGTAGCTCCATGCAGAGCATTGTAGACATAGATATTTGCAAAATACATAGGGATCTGAACATATCAGACCCGTTGACTAAACCTCTCTCAAATGCAAAACATGATCACACCTTAGTACTCTTTGGGTGCTAATCACATGGCGATGTGAACTAGATTATTGACTCTAGTAAACTCTATGGATGTTGGTCACATTGTGATGTGAACTATCGGTGTTAATCACATGGCGACGTGAACTAGATTATTAACTCTAGTGCAAGTGGGATACTGAAGGAAATATGCCCTAGGGGCAATAATAAAGTTGTTACTTTATATTTCCTTATTTATGATAAAGGTTATTATTCATGCTAGAATTGTATTGACTGGAAACTTAAATACATGTGTGAATACATAAACAAATACCATGTCCCTAGTAAGCCTCTACTAGACTAGCTCGTTGATCAAAGATGGTTAAGGTTTCCTAACCATAGTCATGTGTTTTGATTTGATAACGGGATTACATCATTAGGCAAATGATGTGATGGATAAGACCCATGTGTTAGCTTAGCATATTGATCGTTCAGTTTATGGTTATTACTTTCTTAATGTCAAATACATATTCCTTCGACTATGAGATTATGCAACTCCTGGATACCAGAGGAATACCTTGTGTGCTATCAAACATCACAATATAACTCGGTGATCATAAAGATGTTCTACAGGTATCTCCAAATGTGTTTGTTGAGTTGGCATAGATCGAGATTAGGATTTTTCACTCCGGAGTATAGGAGAGGTATCTCTGGGCCCTCTTGGTAATACTCATCATAAGAAGCCTTGCAAGCAAAGTGACTAATGAGTTAGTTGCAAGATGATGTACTACGGAATGAGTAAAGAGACTTGTCGATAATGAGATTGAAATAGGTATGAAGATACCACGATCAAATCTCGGGCAAGTAACATACCGGTGGACAAAGGGAATTACGTATGTTGTCATAAGGTTCAACCGATAAAGATCTTTGTAGAATATGTAGGAGCCAATATGGGCATCCAGGTTCCGCTATTGGTTATTAACCGAAGAGGTGTCTCGGTCATGTCTACATAGTTCTCGAACCAGTAGGGTCCGCACGCTTAACGTTCGTTGACGATATAGTGTTATATGAGTTATATGAATTTGCTGACCAAATGTTATTCGGAGTCTCGGGTGAGATTACAGACATGATGAGGAGCTCCGAAATGGTCTGGAGGTAAAGATTGATATATAGGACGATGATATTTGGACACCGGAAAGGTTTTGGGATATACCAGAGTGCCGGAAGGTGTTCCGGGAGGCCCCCGGGAGGTTTTCGGGCCTTATGGGAGAAAAGGGGAAGAGCACACCAGCCCACAAGGGGCTGGTGCGCCCCTCTACCCCCTGCCCATGCACCAGAGGAGGGAGGGAAGGAAAGGGGAGGCGCCCTAAGGCAGCCACCTCCCTTTCCTCCCCCCCCCCAATTTAGAATCATTATACTTTACACCTTAGGAGGCATCTCAGACCTTCTGTGTTTTCAGCCGTCCGATCTAGCTTTTGAACGTTCCTGACCATGGGATGTGAAGCTCCTTCCCACATCAGATAGATAAAAATAGCCCGCGAAATAGCCGCGATAGCTGCCCAGAAGCCTCGCCGCTACGCTATGGCTGCTGCCGCGAAATCCTCCGCAAACCCCTCTAAATGGCTCAACAATGAGCAAAACCCTCCAGAAATCTTCTCTCCCACCAGAAAAATTTCCGCTATTTGCCACGATTGCCGTCTATGGCCGCCGCTATAGCTTCCGGGAGAGGCCGCCGCGACATCGTTTCTCCCATGATTTCAATCTATGACTTTATTCTCTCTGTCTATGCTTTATTTTAATTCACCTTTTCAACTGTCTCACTCTCTGCTCGCCATTGTGTGATCCTCCAATCTCTGGATTAAACAAGGTATGCTCCTATTATGCCCACTCATCAGTTTTAGAAGATATTCAAGTGCTTGCGCAAAAACTGTTTACATTTGTATAGCTAAGTTTTTTTGGAGAACTTGTATTTTCTACCATGAAATTGCAGGTGTGGCATTGCTTAGTGGTACAAATATTGTAGGGTGTTGTGTGGCTTAGCAAACTTGACTATAGTACATATGTAGCATTCAGAATTTCAATTCATGTGTGTGCTTATCGATCTGGTTTGATTCAAGTTCCCAATTCATGTGTGTGTGTAGATTGCAGGGAGTATTATCTCCTAGCAAACTTTGACTTATGCTATATCTAGCTTTCAGACAATCATCTATTCTAATGTATATTATGGTGGTCAACTAAATCATCGATAAATTAGACGTTAAAGAAAAAATAGATATAAACAGAAGTGATGCAGGACCATAATGATCAATGGTCTTACATTTTTCAGGGCAATAATGGTTAGATAGTACTAAGTTTTGTAGGAACAGGCATGGGATTCCTTGAGGGTATGTGATCATTGGCAACCATTGTGATGCCTAGATATTTGGGGCACTCAATCCCAACATTTGAACATGAGTTATGCTCGAGGTAATCAACCTTACTTTGCGTAGTAAAACATATATATGGAGTAGTTTTGAAAGCATAACATCTTTGCTAAATTGACGAAAATGATTGGACCCTATTTTCAGGTTGCACGTAGGTTTTCCAAGCTGAAAAAGAAAGTATCCACGCCAAGGGAAATAATAAGCCAATGCAGCTCAGGCATCTCGTGTTGGTATGTTCTTGCTTCATTGCTATCAAATCTGTGCTTGCACAGATATAGATAGAAATGGTAGTCCTTTTTTGTTCGATAAAATTGGCAGTCCTTTTTTCATTGCTCTCATTTGTTCAAGATAAAATTTGTTTGATTGCTTGTTATTTTTCTTCTCCCTATCTTTATGTATATTTTACCTGGTAGGTTCCTTCTTTCACTCAGTCTTATCTTTCTTGGCTACCATGTTTTCTGTAACACCTTTCCAGGTTGCCATTGTTTGACAGGATGTTACAGGAAAAATTGATCCTTGTTTTTGGCTCTCTAGGCATTTCTTTGTACTATAGTGTATGCCATAGGCATAAGGCAATGCAACCTCCAAATATTATCTCGTCAGTATCAGTCAAAATTACTGTTGCTACAACCTACAAACATTGGTTACATATTCTATAGATGATCCATATCTTCCACTTTCTCTCTGAAAAATTTGTCCCGCCCTTATATTTCCTTTTTTAGAGAATGTTGTCACTTTATGGATTAAAGAACATCATTATAATTTATAAAGTTCATCTCGGGTGCATTCCGGGAGCACACTCTGATGAAAATAATTTACATGATGCTCTTATTCTCTGAAGTCTTTGTGAGACATTCACATAAGCTTGCACAAATTGAAAAGACTTGCATAGATTTGTATTATTTATTTCTATACCCTGTTGAGCAGTCCAATTGTATGAGAGTTCATAAATTCACTGCGGGATCTTTCAGTATTGATTCAATTGTTATCTGTGCACTTGAACTTTTTGATGGGAGTATTTTAGCGTGCTTGAATCATGTGAAAATACATAGCTATTTTGTACCATGTGAATGCATTATCTTTAGCAATTTATATATCTGAATACATGGTAGTGAGCTCTGATATGGTTGCGGCGTGGTTGGTGACAAACATAACCAGACAACTATACAAGAAATTGGTCACATAAAATGGTCAATATTTTATTGGAGTACATGTCACTAAAAATAGGAGTTCAATTCGCTCATGCATCCATATATTTTAGATATTCCTACCAACCTATTGGGAAAATAGACGGGTGCAGCAACGCGCGCCGTCATGGTCTAGTAACCAAATATGGTAAGGGGGCACGGCTAGGCAGGCGCCCTAGGGGCTGCCTCTCCTCCCCCACCTATACACACACACACACACACACACACACATAAACAATATTTTGATCACGGGATCAGAATAATATTCTGATCACAACATGAACTTCCCGAGTAACGCGCCTGACCTTCCCCGAGTACTAGGTTGAACTTCAGCTAAAAGGTGTCCAAATGGGGCTTGCAATATACCGTTGGAAAGCTATGGACACCAGTATAATGACCCAAGTTAATTTTTTGGCAAAATGTAAGCGGTTTAAGTGCAGTTTTGAAAACCGTTTTTTCTTCATACAGAAAATGTGAATCGTATTTTTGATCACATTTCTAAACCGTTTATCGGAATGAGGCAAATAATATGGCGTTGGAAAGCTGCTGCAAAACTACTCCTTCAACATGTTGAAAGTTTTCTCTAATTCCCTATGGATAAAGAGTAATTTAGAAAATCGTAAAATTTCGCAAACCGAACAACCGAGTTCATATTTTCAATGTAATTTCTAAACGGCTAATCCAATTGAGTCAAATGATATGGCGTTCGAAATCTTGTGAAAATGCGCTACTTTTTCATGTTGAAAGTTTTTTATAATTTTGAACGGTTTAAAAGTAATTCAGAAAACGGTACAAGTTCCACCAAGTTCGTATTTTCGAGCTAATTTTAACCATGCGTCCGAATGCAACAAATGATACGGCGTTGGAAAGCTTGAGGAAATGCGTAACTTTTTCGTATATATTGTTTCTCCCAATTCCTTACTGTTTTAAGTCAAATTTGAAAATGGCTAAAAACATATTTTTGCCTTAATTTCTACAAACTTTGTTGGAATGGGGCAAATAATATACCGCTGAAAAGCTACGGAAAATGTGAAACTTTTTCATGTTGACGGTTTTCTCTGATTCCTAGCCGTTTTTAAGTAATTTAGAAAATGGCGAGATTATGCGTTCTACCTTTATCGCGTAACGAATTCTTCGAAAATGCACCGCGTGAAGAACTTGAACTTCTGGGCATGTCTACTTGAACTTCACTCTGTTTTTCATGTGTTTTGTTTGCTTGTAGCCTTCCATCCACTGCTCGTAGCTCTCCGTCCACTCACTGGAATTGAGCAAGTGATATACCAACGGAAAGTTGCTATAAACGCGCAACTTTTCCGTGTTGATCATTCTTTCATACTCGCGGCGATTTTAAAAATTTTCATGTGAAATTCATTCAGTGTAGTACTTGAACTTCCTGTTGTTTTCACGTTGAACTTCGGTGACGTATTTTTGTTTGCAATTTTCTCATCCATTCGTCAGCACAAATGATATTCCTTTTGTACAAACCTCTCTCACAATAATTTTTTTAACTTTCTCCTACCGAGGACTTGAACTTCTAACAACTAAACTTTTAGTCTTTCTTTTTTTATTCTTTTTAATATAAAATGCACACCGTGTAGTACGTGAACTTCTGGCAGTTATCATCTGAACTTCTGTGACGCCCCCGATTCAATCGTACACTAATCATGCACGCAAATGTGTACGATCAAGATCAGGGACTCACGGGAAGATATCACAACACAACTCTAAAACATAAATAAGTCATACAAGCATCATAATACAAGCCAGGGGCCTCGAGGGCTCGAATACAAGTGCTCGATCATAGACGAGTCAGCGGAAGCAACAATATCTGAGTACAGACATAAGTAAACAAGTTGCCATAAGATGGCTAGCACAAACTGGGATATAGATCGAAAGAGGCGCAGGCCCCCTGCCTGGGATCCTCCTAACTACTCCTGGTCGTCGTCAGCAGCCTGCACGTAGTAGTAGGCACCTCCAGTATAGTAGTCATCGCCGACGGTGGCTTCTAGCTCCTGGGCTCCAAAGTCTGGTTGCGGCATCCGGGAAGAAGAGGAAAACGGGGAAAGAGGGAGCAAAGCAACCATGAGTACTCATCCAAAGTACTCGCAAGCAAGGAGCTACACTACATATGCGTGGGTATATGTGTAAGTAGGCAATATCAGTGGACTGAACTGCATAATGCCAGAATAAGAGGGGGATAGCTAGTCCTATTGAAGACTATGCTTCTGGCAGCCTCCGTCTTGCAGCATGTAGAAGAGAGTAGATTGAAGTCCTCCAAGTAGCATCGCATAGCATAATCCTACCCGGCGATCCTCCCCTCGTTGCCCAGTGGAAAAGCGATCACCGGGTTGTCTGTGGAACTTGTCTGGGTGTGTTTTATTAAGTATCCGGTTCTAGTTGTCATAAGGTCAAGGTACAACTCCGGGTCGTCCTTTACCGAGGGACACGGCTATTCGAATAGACAAACTTCCCTGCAGGGGTGCACCACATAACCCAACACGCTCGAGCCCATTTGGCCGGACACACTTTCCTGGGTCATGCCCGGCCTCGAAAGATCAACACGTCGCAGCCCCACCTAGGCACAAGAGAGAGGTCAGCAAGCCGGTCTAAATCCTATGCGCGCAGGGGTCTGGGCCCATCGCCCATTGCACACCTGCACGTTGCGAGGGAGGCCAGAAGCAGAACTAGCCCCCTTAATATAAGAGCAGGCTTACGTTCCAATCCGGCACGCGCCGCTCAGTCTGACATCAAGAAGGCTTCGGCTGATACCACGACGTCGAGTGCCCATATTTTTCCCGCGTAGTTGGTTAGTGCGTATAGGCCAGTGGCCAGACGCAGATCAAATACCAAGATCTCGTTAAGTGTGTTATTATGAAGCAATCGCGAACGCCGACCAGGACCAGGCCCACCTCTCGCCTAGGTGGTCTCAACCTGCCCTGTCGCTCCGCCACAAAGATCCACACAGAGGGCCGTCGGGACAAAGGTCCTTTCAGCCCCCAATCCGTGAATCACTCGCGGGTACTCAACGAGCCAACCCGACTTTAGTCACCATCTGTAATATGTATATATGTATAGTATATACCCGTGATCACGTCCCAAGTGATCACGGCCCGATAGTATAGCAAGGCAGACCGACAAGAATGTAGGGCCAATGATGATAAACTAGCATCCTATACTAAGCATTTAGGATTGCGGGTAAGGTATCAAATGACTGTAGCAACAATGACAGGCTATGCAACAGAATAGGAGTAACCAAACAGTAACATGCTATACTACTCTAATGCAAGCAGTATAGAGAAGAATAGGCGATATCTCGTGATCAAGGGGGGGCGGGGCTTGCCTGGTTGCTCTGGCAAGGAGGGGTCATCAACAGCGTAGTCATACTGGGCAGCAGCAGCGTCGGTCTCGTAGTCTACTGGAGAGAAGAGGGGGAAGAAACAATGAATACCATGCAAACAGATGCATATCGATGCATGACAAGACAAGTAACGATGCTAGGTGTGCCCAATCACAGTAGTAGGTGATACCGACGAAGGGGGAAAACATCCGGGAAAGTATTCCCGGTGTTTCGCGTTTTCGGACAGATGAACTGTAGGGGGAAAGTTGCATGTTTGCTATGCTAGGGATGTGTGGCGGACGAACGGGCCGCTTATCCGGATTCGTCTCGTCGTTCTGAGCAACTTTCATGTACAAAGTTTTTCCATCCAAGCTACGGTTTATTTTATATGATTTTCTAAAGTTTTAAATAATTTTTAGAATTTATTTAATTAATTTAATTTAACATTATCCAGAACAAAGGTGTTGACTAGGTCGCTGACGTGTGGGTCCCACTGGTCATTGACTTAGTTAACTAAACAGGATTAGTTAATTTAATTAAAGTGATTAGGTTAACTAGTGTTTAGGTTAAATTAATTACTGTTTATTTAAACTAACATGTTAATTAGATTAATTAACTTAATTAACTTAGTTAATTAATTAATTAAATTTATTGTTATTATTTTTCTAATTCTTTTAATTCTATTTTTTTATGAAAACATTCTGGGCGTGGGGCCCATCTGTCATAGGCCCTAGGGGCCTTAGCAGGCATGGGCGCAATGGGCGCCCAGCACCCGTTTGTTCGGGCGCATGCCCAGGAGCGGGCGGACCCGATAGGGCGCCGGAGCAGGGGGAGGCCGATGGCCATGGCGCCAGTCAGGCGGTTGTGCAGAGCAGCAACAGGAGGGTCGCGGGCGAGTGGCGCAGGAGGAAGCGGGAGGGGCGCGGCCGTCGCAGGCAGCACCTGTGTTGGCCGAAGGGGAGGAAGCGGCACGGCTGCAGCAGGAGAGGCGGGACGGAGCGGGAGGCGAACCCAGGCGGGGCCGCGAGGCCGCAACGTGCGACGCAGGCAGCGGGTGCCACGGCACAGGTAGGTGTGCGGCGCAGCGAGGCCGCGACGGAGTGGGGAGGCGCGGTCGGCGACGAGCGCCGACGCGGGGCCGTAGCACGGAGGCGACAACACGAGCAGAGGCGGCGGAAGCAGCGGGTGCGCGGTCGAGCGGGCGCATCCGGGGCCGTGGTGGCCATGGCAGGTGCGTAGCGGGCGCTGGCGGTGCGAGCCACGGCGGGGGAAGGACACGACGGCGATGGCGCGGCGATAGCCGCAGCAGAAGCAGAGAACGAGCAAGGCCGGAGCCCGGGGGCTCACCCACGTTGCAGGGACGAGGGGTGGCGAGGCTCGTTGGAGCCGTTGAGGAGGAAGACAGGGACAAGTAGGTGACGGAGAGGACGACGGGGAAGCAGTCCGGCGATGGCGTTGGCGGAGCGGTCCGGCGAGGGGCGGCTCCGTTGTCAGCATCATGCGGCGAGGTCGAGGCAGTGCTCCGGGCGGCGGTGGATGGCAAAGGGAGTCGGGGACGGAGAGGAGGCAGGCCGGCGAGGTCGAGGGGCGGCTCCGTTGTCAGCGCCGTGCGGCGAGGTCGAGGCAGCGCTCCGGGCGGCGGTGGACGGCAAAGGGCGTCGGGAACAGAGAGGAGGCAGGCCAGCGAGGAAGGTCCGGCGAGGACGAGTTCCGGGCGCGGGGCGGCGTCGAGCGACCTCCCTCCTCGATCCCGATCTAATCGGGGAGAGGGGGAGATATTTTCGTGGGGGTGGAGTGAGGTGTCGGTGGGTTAGGGTTTCCCCCCTGGTGGGGATATGGAGAGAGTGGAGGGGCCGATTGGGCCAAATGGGTCAGCCAGCTGGGCCTTCTGGCCTAGTTGGCCAGGGGGGCCTTTTCTTCCCTTTTTTTTGTTCTGCTTTATCTCACTTTAAAATATTTAGGCTCTTTGTAAAAATTTGTTTTCCCCACAGTAATTACCAATGGAATATTTGGCACCCACCGAACATTCTTGTTTTGGCTTTTGAAAACTTTGGGTGTTTGTCACTAATTCAGTTTTGAATTTGCAATGTTTTTGGAACTACCACTTGATTAGCAACAGTAACGTAGATGACATGGCATCATTAGGAGAGTTTTACTGTAGCCTAATTATCCGGGCGTTACAAATCTCCTCCACTACAAGAAATCTTGTCCTGAGATTTAGGAGGTAGATGGAAACAGTGCGGGGTATTCTTCGCGCAGACGATCCTCACGTTCCCAAGTGGCTTCATCTTCAGAATGGTGCGACCACTGAACTTTGAGGAACTTGATCGCCTTCTGACGGGTGCGGCGTTCAGCTTGGTCGAGAATGCGAACCAGATGCTCTTTATAGGAGAGGTCCTGTTGCAATTCGAGCACTTCATGATCCACTCCTCAGATTGGGTCCTTGAAGCAATGGCGGAGCTGTGACACGTGGAACACATCGTGAACCTGAGAAAGGTTCGGCGGAAGTTCCAGTTGATATGCCACTTTTCCATGCCTTTCCAGAATAGTGAAAGGACCAATATGGCGAGGAGCTAGCTTTCCCTTGATCCCGAAGCGGTGAGCACCCTTCATTGGTGTAACTCGAAGATAGGCCTTTTCGCTAGGCTGATAGACCATGTCCTTATGTTTACGGTCATACTGACTCTTCTGACGCGACTGAGCAGTCTTCAGATTTTCGCGAATAATGCGGACTTGTTCTTCGGCATGTTGGATAATATCCGGACCAAAGAGTGGACGTTCCCCAGTTTCTGACCAGTTCAGAGGGGTTCGGCACTTTCGACCATATAACACTTCGAAGGGGGCCATCTTCAGACTAGCTTGATAGCTATTATTATAAGAGAACTCAGCATACGGGAGAGATACCTCCCATTTCTTGCCGAACGAAATAACACAAGCTCGAAGCATGTCTTCGAGAACTTGGTTGACGCGTTCAACTTGCCCTTGCGACTGAGGATGAAATGCGGTACTGAATGACAGATGAGTCCCCATAGCTTCTTGGAAACTTGCCCAGAACCTTGAGGTGAATAAATTGCCTCGGTCTAAACTGATTACCAATGGAATACTGTGAAGCAAGACAATTCTGGACATGTAGAGGTTTGCCAACTGACTAGCAGTGATCGTTTCTTTGACAGCCAGAAAATGTGCAACTTTAGAAATCCGGTCAATGACGACAAGAATAGCATCATTACCTTTCTGCGATTTGGGCAATCCTGTGACGAAGTCCATTTCAACATGGTCCCATTTCCGTTCAGGAATAGAGATAGGTTGCAGAGTTCCAGCTGGCCTTTGATGCTCTGCTTTGATACGAAGACACACGTCTCACTCAGCAACATAACGAGCAATATCTTGCTTCATATTAGACCACCAGAATCTCTAACGAATGTCTTGGTACATCTTGGTACTACCGGGATGAATAGACAAAGGTGTATCATGAGCTTCTTGCATAAGCCTTGGAGTCAGATTCAGGTTTTCCCTCTTACTCGGTACCACTAGGCGACCTTTGAAGAATAAGGTGCCTGCATCATCAATAGTGAAGAATGAGGGCTTTCCTTCTGCGAGATAACGTTTAATCCTCTCGACTTCATCGTCACATTTCTGTATCCATTTGATGGTGTCCACAAGATCGGGTCTAGCAACTATGGTATTGAGAGAACCCCGGGAAACAACGTGGAGGTTCATCTTGCGAAACTCCGGAGGAGGGGGAGCGAGTGCACCAGGAGGAACAATATGGCGGTTCAGCTTTCTGAATTCTTCAACAAGCGAGGGCTGAACTTTGTGAACCTGGAGGTGGTTGCAGTAAGACTTGCGGCTCAAGGCATCAGCCATTACATTAGCCTTGCCTGGGGTATACGAAATACCCAAGTTAAAATCTGCAACAATCTCCATCCATCTCTGCTGACGGAGGTTCAGATCTGGTTGAGTAAACAGATACTTCAGACTTTGGTGGTCGGTGAAGATCTCGCAACGATTACCGAGAAGGTAATGTCGCCACTGTTTTAGTGCATGGATAACAGCAGCAAGCTCGAGGTCGTGAACTAGATAGTTCTCTTCATGAGGGCGCAATTGACGAGAGGCATAAGCAATCACTTTGCGCTCTTGCATTAGTAAAGCGCCTAGGCCTTGACGTGAAGCATCACAATAAATGACGAAGTCCTTCTTAGTATCTGGAGGAGCAAGCACCGGGGCAGAAGTCAACTTGTCTTTGAGCGCCTGGAAACTTTCCTGACACTTTTCTGTCCACTGAAACTTGACGCCCTTATGAAGCAGGTTAGTCAGAGGTCTAGCAATCTTGGAGAAGTTCTTGACGAATCGATGGCAATAGCTGGCGAGTCCGAGAAAATTTCTGACTTGCTTGACATTCTTCGGAGGAGTCCAATCTAGAATAGCCTGAACTCGTTCAGGGTTGACGGCAATACCATCCTTAGAGATGACATGCCCAAGATAGGTTACTTCGGGTAGCCAGAATTCACATTTGGAGAACTTGGCATATAGTTGATGTTCTCTAAGCTTTTCCAGAACAAGACGAAGATGTTCAGCATGTTCTTCTTCATTCTTGGAATATACAAGGATATCATCCAGATAAACCATGACAAATTTGTCAAGGTATTCCACAAAGATATAGTTCATCAGACGAGAGAAGGTGGCTGGAGCATTGGTTAATCCAAAAGACATGACGGTGTACTCGTATGATCCATAGCGAGTCAAAAATGTGGTCTTCGGGATATCTTCTTCATGAACACGGATCTGGTGGTAACCCAACCTCAAGTTGAGTTTAGAGAACACTGACGAACCAGCCAGTTGATCATATAGATCATTGATCTGAGGAAGAGGATATTTGTTCTGAATAGTAGCTTGGTTGATAGGACGGTAGTCTTGCACTAATCGGTTTGTCCCATCCTTCTTCTTGACAAAGAGAGAAGGTGCTCCCCAAGGAGAGCAACTTGGGCGAATGAAACCACTTCGAAGAGATTTGTCGATTTCCTCCTTAAGCTCAATGAGTTCATGCGGCCGCATCTTGTAAGGTTGTTTGGCTATAGGAGTGGTGCCCGGTTTTAAGTCAATGATGAATTCGACAGCTCTAGTAGGGGGAATCCCTGGAAGTTCTTCAGGAAAGACATCTTGGAATTCGCGAATGACAGGAATGTTTTCAATGCCCTCGAGGGGTGCAGCGTTCAATGCATTCAAGGCATAAAGCCTGGCCTCGGCATTCTGAACCAGATGAGCATTGTAGCTAATTATTTCATCAGAAGGGTGTAGCCGATGGACGGTCTTAGTGGCGCAAACTATAGAAGCAGTATGCGCTTTTAACCAATTCATTCCCAGAATGAGATCAATGCTACAGGACTTCAATACGATGGGGGAGACAAGGAATTCTAGTCCTTTGATTTCAACGAGGACGCCGTTGCAAATCATGGAGGTCCGACATTGGCCCGCAGGGGTGTGCACTAATAGAGAAGCGTTCATGCCTTCGCGTTTAATGCCATGCATGAATGCAAAATCTTCTGACATGAATGAATGTGATGCTCCTGTATCAAATAAAACGGATGCTGGTACTGAATTTACGAGGAGTGTACCCATCACAGTAGCAGGCTGGTCTTGAGCTTCGTTCAGATCAACGTGGTTGGCATGAACACGGCCATAAGACTTGGCATTGTTGTTGCGGGGCTGGTTGTTACCACAACCAGTAGCTGAAAGGGCCAGTTGATTCTGATTCTGGTTGCATTCCCTAGCACGGTGCCCTGGTTGACCACACTTGTAGCACAGACCATTATTAGGAGTGGGAACAGGAGCTCGGGGTGGTGGAGCTGGAAGCCTTGGCTGCCTAGATGGTGGAGGAGGCAGATGAGGTGCAGCATAGGTCTGCCTTGGGGCAGGTGCATTTGGACGGTACATGTTGTTCGGGATCCATATCTTACGCTTCTGCGAGGGCGGGCCCGAAGATGAGCCCGTGTCACGGTTGCGCCTCTGAGAGCTTTGGTGTTCCTGCAGACCAGTCTTGACATTGATGGCCTTGTTCACCAAGGTAGCGAAATCGGCAAAGTCATGCACTAGAAGTGCAAGCTTGATGTCAGCTCGAAGGCCGTCACGGAACTTCTCCTGTCTACGTGCATCAGTTGCAATGTCTTCTTCAGCATAGCGGGACAAGTGCAGAAACTCCCGCTGATAAGCTTCCACGGTTTTGTTGCCCTGGGTGAGGTTGCAGAACTCGCGCTTCTTCCTGTCCATGATCCCCTGAGGAATGAAGCGGGCACGAAAGGCAGCTTGAAAGTCTGGCCAGGTGATGATTGTCCCAACTGGTAGAGTACGCCTGTGGCCGTCCCACCATTGAGTTGCGGGTCCCTTCAGAAAGAAGGAAGCAAAGGTGACATAGCGGGCAGGGGCTACCTCAGCAGACTCCATCTCATAGGTGATGTCATGGAGCCAGTCATCAGCATCCAGCGGCTGAGTTGAGCTGCGGTACACGGTTGGGTTGAGGCGCATGAAATCCTGCAAAGTCACTTGGGCTGGCTGCTCGTTCATATTGGGGCGAGGGAACTGAACCATCATATTCTCCATGAACTGGCGATTCATCTTGAGTTGTTGGACCATACCAGCCATGTACTCAAGTGGTGGTGGGGCGTTGTCGCCACGACCATGACCAGCTGGTCTAACCATCCTGCTAATATATAACAGGGGTAGTTCAGCATTGAGAAATTTGCATAGACAAGAATCATTCATGATGAAACATGCATAATGAAAGGAGCACGACATATACCACATAGTAGTCGGCATAACTTACAAAAAGGGGTCGGACATAGAGTTCAGTACACAGAGTTCAGTACATAGACTAAGTCATCATAGGCGGCACGCAGGCTCGCGGCGAATGCATCTAATACTAATAAGCAAGACTACATTAGTACCAGGAGGTACTGTGGAGGTAGTCGTAGCCTGACAACTTGTAGTGAGGCAACGGATACTCCACGTCAGCGGCCTGGGGGCCGCGGATACTCTGGTGTAGAACCCGACGCTCAGGTGGCAGAAGAGGACCAAATGCGGGAGAGTAGCCTCCCACCTCTGGCCAACCGACACCGTCGGGCATCACGGTCCTAGCTGGGTAGATCGTAGAACACGGCAGTTGTCTAGATAGAACAAAGGGTGCAACAGTGTCAGAGCCCTGTAAAGGTGCTGACGAGTGGTGTACAACTCGTGGCGAAGAGATCGGTTAGCTCGGTCCAACCCATCAGCATGCAGAACCAGGCTCTAATGGTGGAAGGGCTCTTGGGTGACAGTGGAGTAGGCAGCAGTGTAGTATCCCTCCGCACCAACATCGGATGTGATAGCAATGTGCCTGAAAGGGGAAGTGTCCAACGCCCGATACTCTCCACGAAGACGTGTCAGAGCAGCGTAGGCAGCATCGTGAACTGCCATCTCGATGGTCACTCCAACACCATGAGCGGTGTGCAGCACGGTAGTGGAGTCATACTCTCGAGAGTAGAGGTGGACGATGGCACGGTACTGCTCCTGGTTAAAGTCCTGATACTCCTCATAGACAGTGTACTCAGGGTGCCAGCGATAATCCAGATAGGTCATCATCTCAGCTAGCACAGCAGGTGATCCTGAGGCACCAATGGCCGCCGTGTGGCACACGACCTACCTCGTGGGTTCCATCTGAAAACAAAGATGTTTCAATGGAGTCAAATGACAATGTGGGTACTATTCAAAATACTATCCTACAGAATAACTATGGCTTATCCAACTTCGGGGTGAACGTGGTAACGGGATCCTAATGTTAGAGTTAGTAAATTCGTTTAACCCGAGTAGGAGAGAGTTCAGAGCCCCAGAGTAAAGGTCGAGGAGTAAAAGATCCTAATACCACCCAATGGCGACATGGGCCCGTAAGGCACACAACCAAGTTAGTAAAAGTTTTGTAGTGACTAGACTCGACTTCGGCCAAGGAGTGTGGAAGGGGGATTCCTACAGGCAGTCGGCTCTAATACCAACTTGTGACGCCCCCGATTCAATTGTACAGTAATCATGCACGCAAACGTGTACGATCAAGATCAGGGACTCACGGGAAGATATCACAACACAACTCTAAAAACATAAATAAGTCATACAAGCATCATATTACAAGCCAGGGTCCTCGAGGGCTGGAATACAAGTGCTCGATCATAGACGAGTCAGCGGAAGCAACAATATCTGAGTACAGACATAAGTTAAACAAGTAAGCCTTAAGAAGGCTAGCACAAACTGGGATACAGATCGAAAGAGGCGCAGGCCTCCTACCTGGGATCCTCCTAACTACTCCTGGTCGTCGTCAGCAGCCTGCACGTAGTAGTAGGCACCTCCAGTGTAGTAGTCGTCGTCGACGGTGGCGTCTAGCTCCTGGGCTCCAAAGTCTGGTTGCGGCATCCGGGAAGAAGAGGAAAACGGGGAAAAGAGGGAGCAAAGCAACCATGAGTACTCATCCAAAGTACTCGCAAGCAAGGAGCTACACTACATATGCGTGGGTATATGTGTAAGTAGGCAATATCAGTGGACTGAACTGCAGAATGCCAGAATAAGAGGGGGATAGCTAGTCCTATCGAATACTACGCTTCTGGCAGCCTCCGTCTTGCAGCATGTAGAAGAGAGTAGATTGAAGTCCTCCAAGTAGCATCGCATAGCATAATCCTACCCGGCGATCCTCTCCTCGTTTCCCTGTGGAAAAGCGATCACCGGGTTATCTGTGGAACTTGTCTGGGTGTGTTTTATTAAGTATCCGGTTCTAGTTGTCATAAGGTCAAGGTACATCTCCGGGTCATCCTTTTACCGAGGGACACGGCTATTCGAATAGATAAACTTCCCTGCAGGGGTGCACCACATAACCCAACACGCTCGATCCCATTTGGCTGGACACACTTTCCTGGGTCATGCCCGGCCTCGAAAGATCAACACGTCGCAGCCCCACCTAGGCACAATAGAGAGGTCAGCACGCCGGTCTAAATCCTATGCGCGCAGGGGTCTGGGCCCATCGCCCATTGCACACCTGCACGTTGCGAGGGCGGCCGGAAGCAGAACTAGCCCCCTTAATATAAGAGCAGGCTTACGTTCCAACCCGACGTGCGCTGCTCAGTCGCTGACGTCAAGAAGGCTTCGGTTGATACCACGACGTTGAGTGCCCATATCTTTCCCGCGTAGTTGGTTAGTGCGTATAGGCCAGTGGCCAGACTCAGATCAAATACCAAGATCTCGTTAAGCGTGTTATTATCAAGCAATCGTGAACGCCGACCAGGACCAGGCCCACCTCTCGCCTAGGTGGTCTCAACCTGCCCTGTCGCTCCGCCACAAAGATCCACACAGAGGGCCGTCGGGACAAAGGTGCTTTCAGCCCCAATCCATGAATCACTCGCGGGTACTCAACGAGCCAACCCGACTTTAGTCACAATCTGTAGTATGTGTATATGTATAGTATATACCCATGATCACCTCCCAAGTGATCATGGCCCGATAGTATAGCAAGGCAGACCAACAAGAATGTAGGGCCAATGATGATAAACTAGCATCCTATACTAAGCATTTAGGATTGCGGGTAAGGTATCAAATGACTGTAGCAACAATGACAGGCTATGCAACAGAATAGGAGTAACCGAACAGTAACATGCTACACTACTCTAATGCAAGCAGTATAGAGAAGAATAGGCGATATCTGGTGATCAAGGGGGGGGCTTGCCTGGTTGCTCTGGCAAGAAGGATGGGTCATCAACACCGTAGTCGTATTTGCAGCAGCAGCGTCGGTCTCGTAGTCTACCGGAGAGAAGAGGGGGAAGAAACAATGAATACCATGCAAACAGATGCATATTGATGCATGACAAGACAAATAACGATGCTAGGTGTGCCCAATCGCGGTAGTAGGTGATACCGACGAAGGGGGAAAACATCCGGGAAAGTATTCCCGGTGTTTCGCGTATTCGGACAGATGAACCGGAGGGGGAAAGTAGCATGTTTGCTATGCTAGGGATGTGTGGCGGACAAACGGACCGCGTATCCGGATTCGTCTCGTCGTTCTGAGCAACTTTCATGTACAAAGTTTTTCCATCCAAGCTACGGTTTATTTTATATGATTTTCTAAAGTTTTAAATCATTTTTAGAATTTATTTAATTAATTTAATTTAACATTATCCAGAACAGTGCATGCTGATGTCACCATGACGTCAGCATGACGTTAGCAGTCAACAGAGGTGTTGACTGGGTCGCTGACGTGTGGGTCCCACTGGTCATTGACTTAGTTAACTAAACAGGATTAGTTAATTTAATTAAAGTGATTAGGTTAACTAGTGTTTAGGTTAAACTAATTACTGTTTATTTAAACTAACATGTTAATTAGATTAATTAACTTAGTTAGTTAATTAATTAAATTTATTATTATTATTCTAATTCTTTTAATTCTATTTTTTTTATGAAAATGTTCTGGGCGTGGGGCCCATCTGTCATAGGCCCTAGGGGCCTTAGCAGGCACGGGCACAATGGGCGCCCAGCACCCGTTCGTTCGGGCGCACGCCCAGGAGCGGGCGGACCCGATAGGGCGCCGGAGCAGGGGGAGGCCGATGGCCATGGCGCGAGTCAGGTGGTTGTGCAGAGCAGCAACAGGGGGGTCGCGGGCGAGTGGCGCAAGAGGAAGCGGGAGGGGCGCGGCCGTCGCAGGCAGCACCTGCGTTGGCCGACGGGAAGAAGCAGCACGGCTGCAGCAGGAGAGGCGGGACGGAGCGGGAGGCGAACCCGGGCGGGGCCGCGAGGCCGCAACATGCGACACGGGCAATGGGTGCCACGGCGCAGGTTGGTGCGTGGCGCAGCGAGGCCGCGACGGAGCGGGGAGGCGCGAATGGCGATGAGCGCCGACGCGGGGCCGTAGCACGGAGGCGACAACACGAGCAGAGGCGGCAGGAGCAGCGGGTGCGCGGTCGAGCGGGCGCAGCCGGGGCCGTGGTGGCCATGGCAGGTGCGTAGCGGGCGCTAGCGGTGCGAGCCACGGCGGGGGAAGGACATGACGGCGACGGCGCGGCGATAGCCGCAGCAAAAGCAGAGAACGAGCCAGGCCGGAGCCCGGGGGCTCACCCACGTTGCAGGGACGAGGGGCGGCGAGGCTCGTTGGAGCCGTTGAGGAGGAAGACGGGGACGAGTAGGCGACGGAGAGGACGATAAGGAAGCAGTCAGGCGATGGCGTTGGCGGAGCGGTCCGGCGAGGGGCGGCTCCGTTGTCAGCATCATGCGGCGAGGTCGAGGCAGTGCTCCGGGCGGCGGTGGATGGCAAAGGGAGTCGGGGACGGAGAGGAGGCAGGCCGGCGAGGACGAGTTTCGGGCGCGGGCGGCGTCGAGCGACCTCCCTCCTCGATCTCGATCCAATTGGGGAGAGGGGGAGATATTTTCGTGGGGGTGGAGTGAGGTGTCGGTGGGTTAGGGTTTCCCCCCTGGTGGGGATATGGAGAGAGTGGAGGGGCCGACTGGGCCAAATGGGTCAGCCAGCTGGGCCTTCTGGCCCTGTTGGCCAGGGGGGCCTTTTCTTCCCTTTTTTTTGTTCTGCTTTATCTCACTTTAAAATATTTAGGCGCTTTCTAAAAATTTGTTTTCCCCACAATAATTACCAATGCAATATTTGGCACCCACCGAACATTTTTGTTTTGGCTTTTGAAAACTTTGGGTGTTTGTCACTAATTCATTTTTGAATTTGCAATGTTTTTGAAACTACCACTTGATTAGCAACAGTAACGTAGATGACATGGCATCATTAGGAGAGTTTTACTGTAGCCTAATTATCCGGGTGTTACAGTTGTTGTGCTGCATCATCCTCTCCTCTTCGAAGAAATACCAACACAGATACAAGCAATCAAAGCTCTTTTTTAAAAACAGAGAAATGCAACAAAGGCCTTGTCTTACCGGTGCCCTATTACAATGTTGTATACCTTGATTGCCGAACATGCGATCCTCAAGAAAAAAGATTGCCGAACATGCCATTGTTTCCACAATACTAAAAAAACTGTTTTTCATAAACTACAGTATTCATTGTCATTGGTATAAGAAACAAAGCCTAAATAGCTACATGTCAGCCTGCATCCAAGTCTAATCAGATTTGTTCGAACTACATCTTTCGAAAACCATAACTTTAATTTGTTCACACTACATCTTTCCAAAACTACATCTGAATGGGGATCAAACTAAGTCTAATCGTATTGAACACTACGTACAGAAAAACTACATCTTTGTAAAAACATATTAGTAAATCAAATCTTTGCAAAACTACATCTGAATGGGGATCGGACTAAGTCTAATCAGATTGAACACTAGCTAAGTACGAAAAACTACATATTTGCAAGTATGCGACGGCTAGCGGCGACGAGCAGTGGGGCCCGGCCAGAGGGGAGGGGAAGAAGATGCGCGAGAGGAGGGGAGGGGATCTACCCTTCTAGTCCGGCAATGGCAAGCGGCGGGGCCCGGATCGAGAATCCGGCGGAGGCACTGGTCGAGAGGTGGGGTGAAAAGAAGAGGGATCGGAATGATATGTTTTGTTTGCTGGGGGTGCATAGTAAGTGGACAAGTGCTAGCGTGGGCGTAAAAGGCTATGCCATAACAGTGTGTAGCCCATGGAAAGAAAAACACAAAACATATATGATGTACACAAAATTACGATGCCAACAATAAGCCAATAATGATGTCGTATCAAATATGGCCATGCCACCACTATTTCGAAAAAATAGTCCTCACATTGATTGTAAATGAGGCGCCACCAACAAAAGTTGTGGCTAGCCATTTCTCCACCAGTGTGAATTCTTTGGCGTGATGACTGACAAATGCAGGGCCAGCAGTGCGCGCCCAAGGCTATTACCATGGAGGCGTGCTCCCGCCTCTGGCGATAGCGGCTCTGCCTCGTACGCCTCGCTCACAAGCGCTACCACACCGTCAGCCAGGCCATCCCTCTACCCCTTCACACCTCATGTTATTCTTCAGTGATGGTAACTTCACCCTACACACAAACTAGTCAACTCTCTAACTCCCGAATGCCTGGGACTCCAGTATCGTGTCTTCCCCGACTCCAGGTCGTTCCCGTCCGAGGGCCCGCCTTTATCAACCGCCTAGTGCGCTCGACGCGTTGTTGTCAACATGCAACACCAACATCCATCGGAAGAGGACTATATGTGGAGAGGCTGACAATAGGGACCCGCCAGGTACATGACTGCACACAAGGAAGTGCCTCCTTATTACTCGCAAAAAATGCTTCCTCCTAATTGCTAGGACGCACCATGTGGAAGCGTATGCATTCTGTTATTTGTCTGGTCGCAAGCATATACGTACATGCTGGTCTCTCTGCAATGATGAACCATGGTCGGGTAAGGACCGGCACATGTCGTACTAGGTAATTTGGCCCCAGACATAGTAGATCATGCAGGCTCATCTAAATCGTGTACAGGTATGTACAACCACGCTGCAAAAATACGGGCCAACTATTCGTGTACCAGCCGACCACAGTCGCATATATACGGCAGGTTGTACTCGCGTATATACGGACGACCGCACATGACGGTGGGTGTACGCAACAATGGGAAACCTAGAACATGTCCTGTTCATCATGCACAACAAGCAGTTCGGTTGGGACTTGCGAAACGGGGTCATGTTCATCCGGAGCCAACTAACATATCGTGAAACAGTCAAAACAGGGTCGTGTTCATCCAACCCCCCACCGTCTGGGTGTGGCCTACCGCGGAATGGCTTCCAATGGGTCTTGTTCATCGACCGCCTACCACTGCAACGGGGTCTTTTTCATCGAACCCCCGCCGTCTAGGGTGTGGCGTACCTCGAAACAGTCTACACGGGGTCATGTTCATCCAACATCAACCACCTACTGCCGCAATAGGGTCATGTTCATCTACCCCAACTGGCTGGGGTGTGGCGTACCATGAAACGGCCTCCTCGGGGTCATGTTCATCTAGTGCCAACCGCCTATGACCTTGCCTCCACTGGGTCATTTTTATCGAACCCCCCACCGGCTGGGATGGGGCATACGCGTGGGTGCTACTTGTGAGTTGTGTTGGGATTTTCCCCGAAGAGGAGAGGAGATGCATCACATTAGAGATAAGTATTTCCCTCAGTGAGAACCAAGGTATCAATCTAGTAGGAGAACTCACACAAAGCCTCGTGAACAGCACCTACACACACAAAATATATACTTGCACCCAACACTCCCAAGAGGGTTGTCAATCCCCTTGAAATCGTTATTTGCAAGGATCAATTCATAGTGATAGATAGTAAAGTAAATTTTAAAAGAAAATAAAAAGAAATGAAATTGCAGTAAGGTATTCTTGGATTTTATATATGATTAAAGTAGACCCGGGAGCCATAGTTTTCACTAGAGGCTTCTCTCTCAAACACATAGCATACGGTTGGTGAACAAATTACTTTTGGAAATTGATAGAAAAGCGCATAGTTTTGATGATAGTCAAGACAATGATCGTGTATATAGGAATCACGCCCGAGAGAAGTAGACCGACTCCTGCCTATATATACTACTATTACTCAACCAATCGACCGCTATCTAGTATGCATCTATGGTATTAAGTTCATGAAAAACAGAGTAACGCCTTAAGCAAGGTGACATGATGTAGACAAAGTAAATCCAATCGATATGAATAAACCCCGTCCTTTTACCCTTAATGAAAACAATATAAATACGTGGCTTCTCCCCTTTCTGTCACTAGGATATAGTGTTGGGGAACGCGGTAATTTCAAAAAAATTCCTATGTCACGCAAGGTCTATCTAGGTGATGCATAGCAACGAGAGGGGAAAGTGTGTCTACGTACCCTCGTAGACGGAAAGCGGAAGCGTTTAGTAACGCAGTTGATGTAGTTGAACGTCGTCGCGATCCAACCGATCCAAGTACCGAATGTACAACACCTTTGCGATTAGCACACATTCAGCTCGATGACGTCCCTCGAACTCTTGATCTAGTTGAGGCCGAGGGAGAGTTCCGTCAGCACGATGGCGTGGTGACGGTGATGATGAAGTTACCGGTGCAGGGCTTCGCCTAAGCACTACGATGATATGACCGAGGTGTGTAACTGTGGAGGGGGCAGCTAAAATATCAACTTGTGTATATATGGGG
The DNA here is from genome assembly GCF_018294505.1 of Triticum aestivum. NCBI lineage: Eukaryota > Viridiplantae > Streptophyta > Magnoliopsida > Poales > Poaceae > Triticum > Triticum aestivum. The sequence continues at coordinate 427,275,928 of NC_057804.1, read as the reverse complement.
TGCCTCTTGGCCATGTATATAAAGGAGGGGAGGGAAGAGGTGGCCGGCCCAAGGTGGACGCGCCAGGTGTGGGGAATCCTACTAGGACTCCCCAGTCCAAGTAGGATTCCCCTCCTGTTTCCTATTCCTAGTAGGAGAAGGAGGGAAGGAGGAGGAGGAGAGAAGGAAAGCCCCCACCAACCCTAGTCCAATTCGGTTTGGGCTAGGGAGGGGGCGCACGTGACTCCCTGGCCGGCCTCCTCTGTTCCATCACTAGGCCCATGAGGCCCAATAACTTCCCGGGGGGTCCGGTAACCCCTGGTACTCCAAAATTCATCCAAAATGACCCGAACCATTCCGATGTACGAATGTAACCTTCCAATATATGAATCTTTATGTCTCGACCATTTCGAGACTCCTTGTCATGTCCGTGATCTCACCCGGGACTCCCAACAAACTTTATTACATCAAATCACATAACTCGTAATACAAATCGTCATCAAACGTTAAGCGTGCGGACCCTACAGGTTTGAAAACTATGTAGACATGACCGAGACACATCTCCGGTCAATAACCAATAGTGGAACCTGGATGCTCATATTGGTTCCTACATATTCTACGAAGATCTTTATTGGTCAAACCGCATAACAACATATGTTGTTCCCTTTGTCATCGGTATGTTACTTGCCCGAGATTCGATCGTTGGTATCATCATACCTAGTTCATGTTGGAAATATGCCCTAGAGGCAATAATAAATTAGTTATTATTATTATATTTCCTTGTTCATGATAATCGTTTATTATCCATGCTATAATTGTATTGATAGGAAACTCAGATACATGTGTGGGTACATAGACAACACCATGTCCCTAGTAAGCCTCTAGTTGACTAGCTCGTTGATCAATAGATGGTTACAGTTTCCTGACCATGGACATTGGATGTCGTTGATAACGGGATCACATCATTAGGAGAATGATGTGATGTACAAGACCCAATCCTAAGCCTAGCACAAAGATCGTGTAGTTCGTATGCTAAAGCTTTTCTAATGTCAACTATAATTTCCTTAGACCATGAGTTTGTGCAACTCCCGGATACCGTAGGAATTCTTTGGGTGTACCAAACGTCACAACGTAACTGGGTGGCTATAAAGGTGCACTACGGGTATCTCTGAAAATGTCTGTTGGGTTTGCACGAATCGAGAATAGGATTTGTCACTCCGTCTGACGGAGAGGTATCTCTGGGCCCACTCGGTAGGACATCATCATAATGTGCACAATGTGACCAAGGGGTTGATCACGGGATGATGTGTTACGGAATGAGTAAAGAGACTTGCCGGTAATGATATTGAACAAGGTATCGGCATACCGATGATCGAATCTCGGGCAAGTAACATACCGATAGACAAAGGGAATTGAATACGGGATTGATTGAATCCTCGACATCGTGGATCATCCGATGAGATCATCATGGAACATGTGGGAGCCAACATGGGTATCCAGATCCCGATGTTGGTTATTGGCCGGAGAGATGTCCTGGTCATGTCTACGTGCCTCCCGAACCCGTAGGGTCTACACACTTAACGTTCGATGACGCTAGGGTTATAGGGAATAGATATATGTGGTTACCAAATGTTGTTCGGAGTCCCGGATGAGATCCCGGATGTCACGAGGAGTTCCGAAATGGTCCAGAGGTAAAGATTTATATATGGAAAGTTGTTGTTCGGGTTCCGGGAAAAGTTCGGTTTTTTCGGTATTGTACCGGGAAGCTTCTAGAAGGTTCCAGAGGATTCCGGAGCGGTCCGCAGGTCCGGAAAATGTTCCACCACGTCCAATACAGCAGCATGGGCTGTAAGGGGGTTCCCTAGCCTTAATGGGCCAGGGGCACCAGCACCCCCAAGGCCCATGCGCATGGAAGAGGGGAAACCCTAAGGGGGAGGGCCTCCACTTGTCTTGGGAGGCACTCCTCCCGCCCTTGGCCGCCGCCCCCTCCTCAGATTGGATCTGAGGGGGCCGGACCCCCTTTCCCTTGCCCCTATATATATGTGGGGGGTGGGAGGGCAGCCGCTCCCAAGTTCTGGCGCAGCCCTCCCCCTTTCCCAAGTCCTCCTCCTCTCCCGGGGTGCTTGGCGAAGCCCTGCGGGATTGCCACGCTCCTCCACCATCACCACGCTGTCGTGCTGCTGCTGGACGGAGTCTTCCCCAACCTCTCCCTCTCTCCTTGCTGGATCAAGGCATGGGAGATGTCACCGGGCTGCATGTGTGTTGAACGCGGAGGTGTCGTCCGTTCGGCACTAGGATCATCGGTGATTTGGATCACGACGAGTACGACTCCATCAACCCCGTTCACTTGAATGCTTCCGCTTAGCGATCTACAAGGGTATGTAGATGCACTCTTCTTCCCCTTGTTGCTAGATTACTCCATAGATTGATCTTGGTGATGCGTAGAAATTTTTTGATTTTTGCTACGTTCCCCAACAGTGGCATCATGAGCTAGGTCTATTGCGTAGATTCTATGCACGAGTAGAACACAAAGTAGTTGTGGGCGTTGATTTTGTTCAATATGCTTACCGTTACTAGTCTTATCCTTATTCGGCGGCATCGTGGGATGAAGCGGCCCGGACCGACCTTACACGTACTCTTACGTGAGACAGGTTCCACCGACTGACATGCACTTGTTGCATAAGGTGGCTAGCGGGTGCCAGTCTCTCCCACTTTAGTCGGATCGGATTCGATGAAAAGGGTCCTTATGAAGGGTAAATAGCAATTGACATGTCACGTTGTGGTTTTTGCATAGGTAAGAAACGTTCTTGCTAGAAACCCATAGCAGCCACGTAAAACATGCAAAGAACAATTAGAGGACGTCTAACTTGTTTTTGCAGGGTATGCTAGATATGGCCAAGAAGAATGTGATGAATGATATGTGATGTATGAGATTGATCATGTTCTTGTAATAGGAATCACGACTTGCATGTCGATGAGTATGACAACCGGCAGGAGCTATAGGAGTTGTGTTTATTTTTTGTATGACCTACGTGTCATTGAACAACGCCATGTAATTACTTTACTTTATTGCTAAGCCGTTAGCCATAGTAGTAGAAGTAATAGTTGCCGAGACAACTTCATGGAGACACGATGATGAAGATCATGATGACGGAGATCATGGTGTCATGCCGGTGACGATGATGATCATGGAGCCCCAAAGATGGAGATCAAAAGGAGCAAAGTGATGTTGGCCATATCATGTCACTTTTTGATTGCATGTGATGTTTATCATGTTTATGCATCTTATTTGCTTAGAATGACGGTAGCTTAAATAAGATGATCCCTCACAATAATTTCAAGAAAAGTGTTCCCCCTAACTGTGCACCGTTGCGAAGGTTCGTTGTTTCGAAGCACCATGTGATGATCGGGTGTGATAGATTCTAACGTTCGAATACAACGGGTGTAAGCCAGATTTACACACGCAATACACTTAGGTTGACTTGACGAGCCTAGCATGTACAGACATGGCCTCGGAACACGGAAGACTGAAAGGTCGAGCATGAGTCGTATAGAAGATACGATCAACATGAAGATGTTCACCGATGATGACTAGTCCGTCTCACATGATGATCGGACACGGCCTAGTTGACTCGGATCATGTAATCACTTAGATGACTAGAGGGATGTCTATCTGAGTGGGAGTTTATAAGATGAACTTAATTATCCTGAACATAGTCAAAAGATCTTTGCAAATTATGTCATAAGATCGCGCTTTAGTTCCACTGTTTAGATATGTTCCTAGAGAAAATATAGTTGAAAGTTGATAGTAGCAATTATGCGGACTGGGTCCGTGAACTGAGGATTGTCCTCGTTGCTTCGTAGAAGGCTTATGTCCTTAATGCACCGCTCGGTGTGCTGGACCTCGAACTTAGTCTGTGGATGTTGCGAACATCTGACATACACGTTTTGATAACTACATGATAGTTCAGTTAAATGGTTTAGAGTAGAGGCACCAAAGACATTTTCGAAACATCGCGGAACATATGAGATGATTCGAGGGCTGAAATTGGGATTTCAGGCTCGTGCCCACGTCAAGAGGTATGAGACCTTCGATGATTTTCTTAGCCGGCAAACTAAGGGAGAAAATCTCAATCGTTGAGCTTGTGCTCAGATTGTCTAAGCACAACAATCACTTTAATCGAGTGGGAGTTGATCTTCCAGATGAGATAGTGATGTTTCTCCAAAGTCATTGCCACCAAGCTGCTAGAGCTTCGTGATGAACTATAACATATCAGGGATAGATATGATGATCCTAGAAGTATTCACGATGTTTGACACCGCGAAAGTATAAATCAAGAAGGAGCATCAATTGTTGATGGTTAGTGAAACCACTAGTTTCAAGAAGGGCAAGGGCAAGAAGGGATACTTCATGAAACGGCAAATCAGCTGCTGCTCTAGTGAAGAAACCCAAGGTTGAACCCAAACCCGAGACTCAGTGCTTCTGTAATAAAGGGAACAGCCACTCGAGCAGAATTACCCTAGATACTTGGTAGATGAGAAGGCTGGCAAGGTCGATAGAAGTATATTGGATATACATTATGTTAATGTGTACTTTACTAGTACTCCTAGTAGCACCAGGGTATTAGATATCGGTTCGGTTGCTAAGTGTTAGTAACTCGAAATAAAAGCTACGGAATAAACGAAGACTAGCTAAAGGTGAGCTGACGATATGTGTTGGAAGTGTTTCCAAGTTTGATGTGATCAAGCATCGCACGCTCTCTCTACCATCGAGATTGGTGTTAAACCTAAATAATTGTTATTTGGTGTTTACGTTGAGCATAGACATGATTGGATTATGTCTATCGCAATACGGTTATTCATTTAAGGAGAATAATGGTTACTCTGGTTATTTGAATAATACCTTCAATGGTCTTGCACCTAAAATGAATGGTTTATTGAATCTCGATCGTAGTGATACACATGTTCATGCCAAAAGATATAAGATAGTAATGATAGTACCACCTACTTGTGGCACTGCCATGTAAGTCATATTGGTATAAAACGCATGAAGAAGCTCCATGTTGATGGATCTTTGGACTCACTCATTTTTGAAAAGATCGAGACATGTGAACCATGTCTATTGGTATATACGCATGAAGAAACTCCATGCAGATGGACTGTTTGGACTCACTTGATTTTGAATCACTTGAGACATGCAAATCATACCACATGGGCAAGATGACTGAAAGCCTCGTTTTCAGTAAAATGGAACAAGAAAGCAACTTGTTGGAAGTAATACATTTTGATGTGTGCAGTCCAATGAGTGCTGAGGCACGCAGTGGATATCATTATGTTCTTACTTCACAGATGATTTGAGTAGATACTGAGTATATTTACTTGATGAAACACAAGTCTGAATTATTGAATGGTTCAAGTAATTTCAGAGTGAAGTTTAAGATCTTCGTGACAAGAGGATAAAATGTCTATGATATGATCATAGAGATAAATATCTGAGTTACGAGTTTTGGCACGCAATTAAGACATTGTGGAAATTGTTTCACAATTAATACCACCTGGAACACCATAGTGTGATGGTGTGTCCGAACATCATAGTTGCACCCTATTGGATATGATGCGTACCATGATTTCTCTTATCGAATTACCACTATCGTTCATGGGTTAGGCATTAGAGACAACCGCACTCACTTTAATAGGGCACCACGTAATTCCGTTGAGACGACACCGTTTGAACTATGGTTTGGAGAAACCTAAGTTGTCATTTCTTAAAAGTTTGGGGCTGCGACGCTTATGTGAAAAAGTTTCAGGTTGATAAGCTCGAACCCAAAGCGGATAAAATACATCTTCATAGGACACCCAAAACAGTTGGGTATACCTCCTAATTCAGATCTGAAAGCAATAGGGATTGTTTCTTGAATCGGGTCCTTTCTCGAGGAAAGGTTTGTCTCGAAAATTGAATGGGACGATGGTGGAGACTTGATGAGGTTATTGAACCGTCACTTCAACAAGTGTGTAGCAGGGCACAGGAAGTTGTTCCTGTGGCTCCCACACCAATTGAAGTAGAATCTTATGATAGTGATCATGAAGTTTTGGATCAAGTCACTACCGTACCTCGTAGGGTGAAAAGGATGCGTCCTACTTCAGAGTGGTACAGTAATCATGTCTTGAAGGTCATGTTGCTAGACAACAATGAACCTACGAGCTATGGAGAAGCGATGGTTGGCCCAAATTCCGACAAATGGTTAGAAGCCATGAAATCCGAGATAGGATCCATGTATCAGAACAAAGCATGGACTTTGGTGGACTTGCCCGATGATCGGCAAGCCATTGAGATAAATGGATCTTTAAGAAGAAGGCGGACGTAGACGGTAATGTCACCGTCTATGAAGCTCGACTTGTGGCGAAGAGTTTTTCACAAGTTCAAGGAGTTGACTACGATGAGATTTTTCTCATCCGTAGCGATGCTTAAGTCTGTCGGAATCATGTTAGCATTAGCTGCATTTATGAAATCTGGCAGATGGATGTCAAAACGAGTTTCCTTACCAGTTTTCGTAAGGAAAGATTGTATGTGATACAATCAGAAAGGTTTTGTCAATCCTAAAAGATGCGAACAAGTATGCAAAGCTCCAGCAATCCTTCTAAGGACTGGAGTAAGCATCTCGGAGTTGGAATGTACACTTTGATAAGATGATCAAAGATTTTGGGTTTATACAAAGTTATGAGAAACTTGTATTTCCAAAGAAGTGAGTGGGAGCACTATAGAATTTCTGATGAGTATATGTTGTTACCATATTGTTGATCAGAAATGATGTAGAATTTCTGGAATGCATATAGGGTTATTTGAAAAGTATTTTTCAATGGAAAACCTGGATTAAGCTACTTGAACATTGAGCATCAAGATCTATGAGGATAGATCAAAAACCGCTTAATGGTACTTTCAAATGAGCATATACCTTGACATGATCTTGAAGGTGGTCAAGATGGATCAGTCAAAGAAGGAGTTCTTGCCTGAGTTGTAAGGTACGAAGTTAAGACTTAAAGCTCGACCACGGCAGAAAAGAGAGAGAAAGGACGAAGGTCGTCCCCTATGCTTTAGACGTAGGCTCTACAATATGCTATGCTAAGTACCGCACCTGATGTGTGCCTTGCTACATACCTGGCAAGAGGGTACAAAGGTGATCAAAGAGTAGATCACCAGATAGCGGTCAAAATTATCCTTAGAGGAATAAGGATATGTTTCTCGGTTATGGAGGTGATAAAGAGTTCGACATAAAGAGTTGCGTTGATGCAAGCTTTAACAGCTATCTGAATGGCTCTGAATAGCAAACCGGATACGTATAGTGGAGCAACCATTTGGAATAGCTCCAAGTGGAGCATGGAAGCAGCATTTACAATATGACCTAGAGATTTGCGAAGTACATACGGATCTGAATGTTGTAGACCCGTTGACTAAAACCTCTCTCACAAGCAAAACATGATCAAACCCCAGAACTCATTGAGTCTTATCACATGATGATGTGAACTAGTTTAGTGACACTAGTAAACTCTTTGGATGTTGGTCACATGGCGATGTGACTTGTGAGTGTTAATCACATGGCGATGTGAACTAGATTATTGACTCTAGTGCAAGTGGGAGACTGTTGGAAATATGCCCTAGAGGCAATAATAAATTAGTTATTATTATTATATTTCCTTGTTCATGATAATCGTTTATTATCCATGCTATAATTGTATTGATAGGAAACTCAGATACATGTGTGGGTACATAGACAACACCATGTCCCTAGTAAGCCTCTAGTTGACTAGCTCGTTGATCAATAGATGGTTATGGTTTCCTGACCATGGACATTGGATGTCGTTGATAACGGGATCACATCATTAGGAGAATGATGTGATGGACAAGACCCAATCCTAAGCCTAGCACAAAGATCGTGTAGTTCGTATGCTAAAGCTTTTCTAATGTCAAGTATCATTTCCTTAGACCATGAGATTGTGCAACTCCCGGATACCGTAGGAATGCTTTGGGTGTACCAAACGTCACAACGTAACTGGGTGGCTATAAAGCTGCACTACGGGTATCTCTGAAAGTGTCTGTTGGGTTGGCACGAATCGAGACTGGGATTTGTCACTCCGTCTGACGGAGAGGTATCTCTGGGCCCACTCGGTAGGACATCATCATAATGTGCACAATGTGACCAAGGGGTTGATCACGGTATGATGTGTTACGGAACGAGTAAAGAGACTTGCCGGTAACGAGATTGAACAAGGTATCGACATACCAACGATCGAATCTCGGGCAAGTAACATACCGATAGACAAAGGGAATTGAATACGAGATTGATTGAATCCTCGACATCGTGGTTCATCCGATGAGATCATCATGGAACATGTGGGAGCCAACATGGGTATCCAGATCCCGTTGTTGGTTATTGGCCGGAGAGATGTCCCGGTCATGTCTATGTGTCTCCCAAACCCGTAGGGTCTACACACTTAAGGTTCGATGACGCTAGGTTTATAGGGAATAGATATACGTGGTTACCGAATGTTGTTCGAAGTCCCGAATGAGATCCCGGATGTCACGAGGAGTTCTGGAATGGTCCGGAGGTAAAGATTTATATATGGAAATTTGTTGTTCGGGTTCCGGGAAAAGTTCGCCTTTTTCCGGTATTATACCGGGAAGCTTCCTGAAGGTTCCGGAGGATTCCGGAGGGGTCCGGAGGTCCAGAAAATGTTCCACCACGTTCAATACAGCAGCATGGGCTGTAAGGGGGCGCCCTAGCCTTAATGGGCCAGGGGCACCAGCCCCCCCAAGGCCCATGTGCATGGGAGAGGGGAAACCCTAAGGGGGAGGGCCTCCACTTGACTTGGGAGGCACTCCTTCCCCCTTGGCCGCCGCCCCCTCCTCAGATTGGATCTGAGGGGGCCGGCCCCCCTCTCCCTTGCCCCTATATATATGTGGGGGTGGGAGGGCAGCCGCACCCAAGTTATGGCGCATCCCTCCCCCTCTCCCAAGTCCTCCTCCTCTCCCGCGGTGCTTGGCGAAGCCCTACAGGATTGCCACGCTCCTCCACCACCACCACACCGTCGTGCTTCTGCTGGACGGAGTCTTCCCCAACCTCTCCCTCTCTCCTTGCTGGAACAAGGCATGGGAGACATCACCGGGCTGCATGTGTGTTGAACGCGGAGGTGCCATCCGTTCGGCACTAGGATCATCGGTGATTTGGATCACGGCGAGTACAACTCCATCAACCCCGTTCACTTGAACGCTTCCGCTTAGCGATCTACAAGGGTATGTAGATGCACTCTTCTTCCCCTCATTGCTAGATTACTCCATAGATTGATCTTGGTGATGCATAGAAATTTTTTGATTTCTGCTACGTTCCCCAACAGTTCAATCTCGTTACCGGCAAGTCTATTTACTTGCTCCGTAATACTTCATCCTACAACTAACTCATTAGTCACATTGCTTGCAAGGCTTATAGTGATGAGCATTACCAAGAGGGACCAGAGATACCTCTCCGAAACACGAAGTGACAAATCCTAATGTTGATCTATGCCAACCCAACAAACACGTTTGGATACACCTGTAGAGCATCTTTATAATCACCCTTTTACGTTGTGACGTTTGATAGCACACAAGGTGTTCCTCCAGTATTCGGGAGTTGCATAATCTCATAGTCTGAGGAACATGTATAAGTCATGAAGAAAGTAGTAGCAATGAAATTGTAACAATCATAATGCTAAGCTAACGGATGGGTCATGTCCATCACATCATTCTCCTAATGATGTGATCTTGTTCATCAAATGACAACACATGTCTATGGTTACGAAACATAACCATCTTTGGTTAACGAGCTAGTCTAGTAGAGGCATACTAGGGACATTATGTTTTGCCTATGTATTCACACATGTACTAAGTTTCCGGTTAATACAATTCTAGCATGAATAATAAACATTTATCATGATATAAGGAAATAAATAATAACTTTATTATTGCCTCTAGGGCATATTTCCTTCAGTCTCCCACTTGCACTAGAGTCAATAATCTAGTTCACATCGCCATGTGATTTAACATCAATAGTTCACATCTGTATGTGATTAACACCCATAATTCACATCGGCATGTGACCAATAACCAAAGGGTTTACTAGAGTCAATAATCTAGTTCACATTGCTATGTGATTAACACCCAAAGAGTACTAAGCTGTGATCATGTTTTGCTTATGAGAGAAGTTTAGTCAATGGGTCTGTCACATTCAGATCCGTATGTATTTTGCAAATATTCTATGTCTACAATGCTCTGCACAGAGCTACTCTAGCTAGTTGCTCACACTTTCAATATGTATCCAGATTGAGACTTTAGAGTCATCTAGATTGGTGTAAAAGCTTTGCATCGACGTAACTCTTCACGACGAACTCTTTATCACCCCCATCACCAAGGATAATTTTGACCGATGTCCAGTGATCTACTCTTAGATCACTATTGTACCCCCTTGCCAAACTCATGGCAAGGTACACAACAGGTCGGTACACAACACAACATACTTTATAGAACCTATGACTGTGGCATAGGGAATGACTGTCATTCTCTTTCTATCTTCTGCTGTGGTCGGGCTTTGAGTCTTACTCAACTTTACACCTTGTAATATAGACAAGAACTCCTTCTTTGACTGATCCATTTTGAACTCTTTCAAAAACTTGTCAAGGTATTTACACATTAAAAAATCTTATCAAGCATCTTGATCTATCTCTATAGATCTTGATGCCCAATATGTAAGCAGCTTCACCGAGGTATTTCATTGAAAAACTCTTATTCAAGTATCCCTTTATGCTATCCAGAAATTCTATATCATTTCCAATCAACAATATGTCATCCACATATAATATTAGAAATGCTACAGAGCTCCCACTCACTTCCTTGTAAATACAGGCTTCTCCAAAAGTCTGTATAAAACCATATGCTTTGATCACACTATCAAAGTGTTTATTCCAACTCCGAGAGGCTTGCACCAGTCCATAAATAGATCGCTGGAGCTTGCACACTTTGTTAGCACCATTTGGATCGACAAAACCTTCTAGTTGCATCATATACAACTCTTCTTCCAGCAATTGCAACAAGTCGAGATTTTGTAGACAGTAACATTACCGTCAGCGTCAGTCTTCTTCTTGAAGATCCATTTATTTTCTATGGCTTGCCGATCATCGGGCAAATCCACCAAAGTCCACACTTTGTTCTCATACATGGATCCCATCTCAGATTTCATGGCCTCAAGCCATTTCGCGGAATCTCGGCTCATCATCGCTTACTCATAGTTGGTAGGTTCACCATGGTCTAGTAACATGACTTCCAGAACAGGATTACCGTACCACTCTGGTGCGGATCTCACTCTAGAAGACCTACGAGGTTCGGTAGTAACTTGATCTGAAGTTTCATGATCATCATCATTAGCTTTCTCACTAATTGGTGTAGGAATCACTGGAGCTCATTTCTGTGATGAACTACTTTCCAATAAGGGAGAAGGTACAATTACCTCATCAAGTTCTACTTTCCTCCCACTCACTTCTTTCGGAAGAAACTCCTTCTCTAGAAAGGATCCATTCTTAGCAACAAATATCTTGCCTTCAGATCTGTGATAGAAGGTGTACCCAACGGTTTCCTTTGGGTATCCTATGAAGACGCACTTTTCCGATTTGTGTTCAAGCTTATCAGGTTGAAGCTTTTTCACATAAGCATTGCAGCCCCAAACTTTAAGAAACGATAACTTTGGTTTCTTGCCAAACCACAGTTCATAAGGTGTCGTCTCAACGGATATTGATGGTGCCCTGTTTAACATGAATGCAGTTGTCTCTAATGCATAACCCCAAAAATGATAATGGTAAATCGGTAAGAGACATCATAGATTGCACCATATCCAATAAAGTGCGGTTACGACATTCGGACACACCATTATGTTGTGGTGTTCCAGGTGGCGTGAGCTGTGAAACTATTCCACATTGTTTTAAATGAAGGCCAAACTCGTAACTCAAATATTCTCCTCCACGATCAGATCGTAGAAACTTTATTTTCTTGTTATGATGATTCTCCACTTCACTCTGAAATTTTTGAACTTTTCAAATGTTCCAGGCTTGTGTTTCATTAAGTAGATATACTCAAATCATCTGTGAAGGTCAAAAAATAATGATACCCGCCACAAGCATCAACACTCATTGGACCGCATACATTGGTATGCATTATTTCTAATAAGTCACTAGCTCATTCCACTATTCCGGAGAACGAAGTTTTAGTCATCTTACCCATAAGGCACGGTTCGCAAGTATCAAATGATTCATAATCAAGTGATTTCAAAAGTCCATCTTTATGCAGTTTCTTTATGCGATTTACATCGATATGACCCAAACGGAAGTGCCACAAATAAGTTGCACTATCATTATCAACTTTGCATATTTTGGCATCAATACTATGAATATGTGTATTGCCACGATCGAGATTCAATAAAACATAGTGTATGACCATAGAAGGTTTTATTCATGTAAACAGAATAACAATTATTCTATGTCTTAAATGAAGAATTGTATTGCAATTAACATGATATAATCATATTCATGCTCAACGCAAACACCAAATAACATTTATTTAGGTTCAACACTAATCCCAAAAATATAGGGAGTGCTCAATGATGATCATATCAATCTTGGAACCACTTCCAACACACATCGTCACTTCATCCTCAACTAGTCTCTATTTATTCTGCAACTCCTGTTTCGAGTTACTAATCTTTAGCAACCGAACAAGTATCAAATACCTAGGGATTACTACGAGCACTAGTAAGCTACACATCAATAATATGTATATCAAATATACCTTTGTTCACTTTGCCATCCTTCTTATCCGCCAAATATTTGGGGCAGTTCCACTTCCAGTGACCATTTCCTTTGCAGTAGAAGCACTCGGTTTCAGGCTTAGGTCCAGCTTTGGGCTTCTTTACAGGAGTGACAACTTGCTTGCCATTCAATTTGAGGTTCCCTTTCTTTCCCTTTGCCCTTTTCTTGAAACTAGTGGTCTTGTCAATCATCAACACTTGATGATTTTTCTTGATTTCTACCTTCATCGATTTCAGCATCACGAAGATCTCGGGAATTGTTTTTCATCATCCCTTGCATACTATAGTTCATCACGAAGTTCCAGTAACTTGGTGATGGTGACTAGAGAACTCTGTCAATCACTATCTTATCTTGAAGATAAACTCCCACTTGATTCAAGCGATTGTAGTACCCAGACATTCTGAGTACATGCTCACTAGCTGAACGATTCGCCTCCATCTTTTAGGTGAAGTACTTGTAGGGGTTCTCATACCTCTCGACACGGGCATGAGTCTGAAATACCAATTTCAGCTCTTGAGCATCTCATATGCTCTGTGGCGTTCAAAACGTTTTTGAAGTCCCGGTTCTAAGCCATAAAGCATGGTGCACTAAACTATCAAGTAGTCGTCATATTGAGCTAGCCAAACGTTCATAACGTATGCGTCTGCTCCTGCAATAGTTCTGTTACCTAGCGGTGCATCAAGGACATAATTCTTCTGTGCAGCAATGAGGATACACCTCAGACCATGGACCCAGTCTGCATCATCGCTACTATCATCTTTCAACTTAGTTTTCTCTAGGAACATATAAAAAACATAGGGAAGCTATAACGCGAGCTATTGATCTACAACATAATTTGCAAAATACTATGAGGACTAAGTTCCTGATAAATTAAAGTTAAAATAATCATATTACTTAAGAACTCCCACTTAGATAGACATCCCTCTAGTCATCTAAATGATCATGCGATCCAAATCAACTAAACCATGTCTGATCATCACATGAGATGGAGTAGTTTTCAATGGCGAACATCACTATGTTGATCATATCTACTATATGATTCACGCTCGACCTTTCGGTCTCAGTGTTCCGAGGCCATATATGCATATGCTAGGCTCGTCAAGTTTAACCCGAGTATTCCGCGTGTGCAAAACTGGATTGCACCCGTTGTATGTGGACGTAGAGCTTATCACACCCGATCATCACGTGGTGTCTCGGCACGACGAACTGTAGCAACGGTGCATACTCAGGGAGAACAATTATACCTTGAAATTTAGTGAGGGATCATCTTATAATACTACTGCCGTTCTAAGCAAAATAAGATGTATAGAAGATAAACATCACATGCAATCAAAATATGTGACATGATATGGTCATCACCATCTTGTGCTCGTGATCTCCATCACCGAAGCATCATCATGATCTCCATCGTCACCAGCGTGACACCTTGATCTCCATTGTAGCATCGTTGTCATCTCGCCAACTATTGTTACTATGACTATTGCTACCACTTAGTGATAAAGTAAAACAATTACATGGCGATTGCATTGCATACAATAAAGAGACAACCATATGGCTCCTACCAGTTGCTGATAACTTTGTTACAAAACATGATCATCTCATACAACAATTTATATCACATCATGCCTTGACCATATCACATCACAGCAAGCCCTGCAAAAACAAGTTAGTCGTCCTCTACTTTGTTGTTGCAAGTTTAACGTGGCTGCTACGGGCTTCTAGCAAGAACCTTTCTTACCTGCGCATCAAAACCACAATGATTTTTCGTCAAGGGTGTTGTTTTAACCTTCAACCAGGACCAGACGTAGTCAAACTCAATTCAACTAAAGTTGGAGAAACAGACACCCGCCAGCCACCTTTGTGCAAAAGCACATCGATAGAACCAGTCTCATGAACGCGGTCATGTAATGTCGGTCCGGGCCGTTTCATCCAACAATACCGCCGAATCAAAGTAAGATGTTGGTGGTAAGCAGTATGACTATTATCGCCCACAACTCTTTGTGTTCTACTCGTGCATATAACATCTACGCATAAACTTGGCTTTGATACCATTGTTGGGGAACGCGGTAATTTCAAAAAAATTCCTACGATCACGCAAGATCTATCTAGGTGATGCATAGCAACGAGAGGGGAAAGTGTGTCTACGTACCCTCGTAGACCGAAAGCGGAAGCGTTTAGTAACGCGGTTGATGTAGTCGAACGTCTTCGCGGTCCAACCGATCCAAGTACCGAATGTACGGCACCTCCGCGATCAGCACACGTTCAGCTCGATTATGTCACTCGAACTCTTGATCCAGTTGAGGCCAAGGGAGAGTTCCGTCAGCACGATGGCGTGGCGACGGTGATGATGAAGTTACCGGCGCAGGGCTTCGCCTAAGCACTACGACGATATGACCGAGGTGTGTAACTGTGGAGGGGGCGGCTAAAAGATCAACTTGTGTATATATGGGGTGCCTCTTGGCCATGTATATAAAGGAGGGGAGGGAAGAGGTGGCCGCCCAAGGTGGGCGCGCCAGGTGTGGGGAATCCTACTAGGACTCCCCAGTCCTAGTAGGATTCCCCTCCTCTTTTCTATTCCTAGTAGGAGAAGGAGGGAAGGAGGAGGAGGAGAGAAGGAAAGGGGGGCGCCCCTAACCCTAGTCCAATTCGGTTTGGGCTAGGGGGCGCCACTCCCTGGCCGGCCTCCTCTCTTCCACCACTAGGCCCATGAGGCCCAATAACTTCCGGGGGGTCCGGTAACCCCCGGTACTCCGAAATTCATCAGAAACGACCCGAACCATTCCGGTGTCCGAATTTAACCTTCCAACATATGAATCTTTTTGTCTCGACCATTTTGAGACTCCTCGTCATGTCCATGATCTCATCTGGGGCTCCGAACAAACGTCGGTACAACAAATCACATAACTCGCAATACAAATCATCATTGAACATTAAGCGTGCGGACCCTACGGGTTTGAGAACTATGTAGACCTGACCGAGACACATCTTTGGTCAATAACCAATAGCGGAACCTGGATGCTCATATTGGTTCCTACATATTCTACGAAGATATTTATCGGTCAAACCGCATAACAACGTATGTTGTTCCCTTTGTCATCGGTATGTTACTTGCCTGAGATTCGATCGTCGGTATCATCATACCTAGTTAAATCTCGTTACCGGCAAGTATCTTTACTCGTTCTGTAATACTTCATCCTGCAACTAACTCATTAGACACATTGCTTGCAAGGCTTATAGTGATGAGGATTACTGAGAGGGCCCAGAGATACTTCTCCGAAACACTAAGTGACAAATCCTAATCTTAATCTATTCCAACCCAAGAAACACCTTTGGAGACAGCTATAGAGCATCTTTATAATCACCCTTTTATGTTGTGATGTTTGATAGCACACAAGGTGTTCCTTCGGTATTCGGGAGTTGCGGAATCTCATAGTCTGAGGAACATGTATAGGTCATGAAGAAAGTAGTAGCAATGAAACTGTAATGATCATAATGCTAAGCTAACGGATGGGTCATGTCCATCACATCATTCTCCTAATGATGTGATCCCGTTCATCAAATGACAACACAAGTCTATGGTTAGGAAACATAACCATCTTTGATTAACGAGCTAGTCTAGTAGAAGCATACTAGGGACACAATGTTTTGTCTATGTATTCACACATGTACTAAGTTTCTGGTTAATACAATTCTAGCATGAATAATAAACATTTATCATGATATAAGAAATAAATAATAACTTTATTATTGGCTCTAGGGCATATTTCCTTCATATAGAGCACCGCAAGATTGAACCCATCACAAAGCACCTCTTCCACTGAAGATAAATCAATCTATTTGGCCAAACCAAATGGATAGATAGGAGGGAAATACAAAGCTATAACAATCATGCATAATAAAGTTAAGAAAATACTCCATTACATATCATAAATATTCAGATCATAAACCCACAATTCATCTTATCCAACAAACACACCGCAAAAGAAGACTACATCAGGTAGAATTCCAAAAACGTCAAGGAGAACATTGTGTTGAAGATCAAAGAGAGAGAAGAAGCCATCTAGCTACTAGCTATGGACTCGTAGGTCTGTGGTAAACTACTCATGCATCTTCGGAAGGCAGCAAGGATGATGTAGAAGCCCCCCATGATCGATTCATCCTCCAGCAGAGTACCAGAAAAGGCCTCCAGATGGGATCATGGAAGAACAAAAGCTTATGGTGACGGAAAAAGTGTTTCGGGTGGCTCTCTGTTGGTTTTCCAATATTTGAAAGTTTATTAAAGTGGAATTAGGTCAGACGGAGCCTCGAGGGGCCCACAAGGCATCAGGGTGCCCCCTGGGCGTGCCCTATTGCCTTGTCATCTGCTCATACATCCTCTGGTCTCCTCTCAAAGCTTCCAGGGTCTCTTATGTCTAGAAAAAAATGTCAAAAAGTTTCCTAACGTTTGGACTTTGTTTGGTACAGATTTTCTGAAAAATAAAAAATAGGCAAAAAACAGCAACTGACACTTGGCACTAGGTTAATATGTTAGTCCCAAAAAATGATATAAAATTGCATATAAAACATCCAAGATTGATACTATAATAGCATGGAACAATCAAAAAATATAGATACATTGAAGACGTATTAGTGGGTGATAACCCACAAGTGTAGGGGATCACGACAGCTTTCAAGGGTAAAGTATTCAACCCAATTTATTGATTCGACACAAGGGGAGCCAAAGAATATTATTGAGTATTAGCACTCGAGTTGTCAATTCAACCACACCTCGATAACTTAGTATCTGCAGCAAAGTATTTAGTAGCAAAGTAGTATGATAATAAAGGTAACGATAGCAAAGGTTCCTGAGTCATTCTGCCAGTTCTAGTAGCCACTCTAACAGCAAAGTCATTTTTATTATTTAATTCATCAAGCAAATCATTTTGAGCTTTAAGTACTTGCTTAGCTTGAGTAGCAACCATAGAAGCATATTTGCTAAAGAGTTTGAGTTCACCTTTAACTCTAGCCATATTATCGCTCACACGTCCTATCTCGAAAGCATTATTCTTTAATTCTCTACCAACATAAGCATTAAAACTTTCTTGCCTAGCCATAAAATCATCAAATTCATCTAAGCATGGGCTATGAAATTTAGTAGAGGGGATTTCAACTTTATCATATCTATAGAGAGAATTTACCTTTACTACCTGTGTCGGGTTATCGAGACAATGCGGTTCTTCAACAGGTGGTATATTAAGACCATGTATTTCTTCAATAGGTGGTAAATTCTTAACATCTTCAGCTTTAATACCTTTTTCTTTCATTGATTTCTTTGCCTCTCTTCTTCGGAGTGGGTTTAGGAATAGGCTCAGGAGTTGGCTCAATTGGTTCAGGAATTGCCTCAGGAATTGGCTCAGGAAGAGTCCAATTATTTTCATTAGTCAACATATTATTCAATAGTAATTCAGCTTTATCGACTGTTCTTTCCCTGAAAACACAACCAGCACAACTATCCAAGTAGAGTATTCAACCCAAATTTATTGATTCAACACAAGGGGAGCCAAAGAATATTCTCAAGTATTAGCAGTTGAGTTGTCAATTCAACCACACCTGGATAACTTAGTATCTGCAGCAAAGTATTTAGTAGCAAAGTAGTATGATAATAAAGGTAACAATAGCAAAAGTAATGTTTTTGGGTTTTGTAGTGATTGTAACAATATCGACGGAAAAGTAAATAAGCAAAGCACAATATGTGAAAAGCTCGTAGGCAATGGATTAGTGATGGATAATTATGTCGAATGCGATTCCTCATGTAATAGCTATAACATAGGGTGACACGGAACTAGCTCCAATTCATCAATGTAATGTAGGCATGTATTCCGAATATAGTCATACGTGCTTATGGGAAAGAACTTGCATGACATCTTTTGTCCTACCCTCCCGTGGCAGCGGGGTCCTAGGGGAAACTAAGGGATATTAAGGCCTCCTTTTAATAGAGAACCGGAACAAAGCATTAGCACATAGTGAATACATGAACTCCTCAAACTACGGTCATCACCGAGAAGTATCCCGATTATTGTCACTACGGGGTTGTCGGATCATAACACATAATTGGTGACTATGGACTTGCAAGATAGGATCAAGAACACACATATATTCATGAAAACATAATAGGTTCAGATCTGAAATCATGGCACTCGGGCCCTAGTGACAAGCATTAAGCATAGCAAAGTCATAGCAACATCAATCTCAGAACATAGTGGATACTAGGGATCAAACCCTAACAAAACTAACTTGATTACATGGTAAATCTCATCCAACCCATCACCGTCCAGCAAGCCTACGATGGAATTACTCACGCACGACGGTGAGCATCATGAAATTGGTGATGGAGGATGGTTGATGATGACGACGGCGATGAATCCCCCTCTCCGGAGCCCCGAACGGACTCCAGATCAGCCCTCCCGAGAGAGATTAGGGCTTGGCCACGGCTCCGTATCATAAAACACGATGAAACTTTCTTTCTGATTTTTTTCTCTGCAAGACGGAATATATGGAGTTGGAGTTGAGGTTGGCGGAGCCTCAGGGGGCCCACGAGATAGGGGGCGCGCCCCCCACCCTCGTGGACAGGGTGTGGGCCCCCTGGTCTTGATTCTTTCGCTAGTATTTTTTATATTTTCCAAAAAGTGCCTCCGTGGATTTTCAGGACATTCCGAGAACTTTTGTTTTCTACACATAAAACAACATCATGGCAGTTCTGCTGAAAACAGCGTCAATCCGGGTTAGTTTCATTCAAATCATGCAAGTTAGAGTCCAAAACAAGGGCAAAAGTGTTTGGAAAAGTAGACACGTTAGAGACGTATCAGTGGGCGGCAGCAACGGGGAATGTACATCGAGAGCCAACCGACTAGGTTAACTCTACGTGTCCCACAAGGGGGCTCGATGCAACAATAGGACAATTGGTATTGACTCCACGTATGGCGTGCTGGGTTCATTGCAACTACTACACACTCATGCATCCGAAGAACGGGGAGCGATAGGACGGTAACGTACGAAGAACGATTGATCATGGCCTCCTACACTACTGCGCACGATCGTAACGACTAGCGAGAGACTCGCATTAATCGCTCGGGTTCAGTAATATGAGGGACCGCTCGGATTCAGTAATGCGAAGGGATCGTTTGGACACGAGCAAACCACCCCTACAATGCCCGGGCCCGACAACCCACTGTATACCATCCAAGGCGGAAAAACTCCTAAAAACTCTCGCCCTCACTTCTACCACTTTTTTTACCTCATGGACAGCCAAAAGAGCGTCATGCAGGTGCGCCTTCGGCCCGTCCAAGATGAAAATCCCCTTTTTTGTTCATAGAAGTAGATTCCCACCATATCCATGATGATACGTGTTTTTGTTACTATTATCGTCGCGGAAGTGTCACTTCCATGACATAAA
Source organism: Triticum aestivum (assembly GCF_018294505.1). Classification (NCBI taxonomy): domain Eukaryota; kingdom Viridiplantae; phylum Streptophyta; class Magnoliopsida; order Poales; family Poaceae; genus Triticum; species Triticum aestivum. The sequence continues at coordinate 427,255,635 of NC_057804.1, read as the reverse complement.
ACATTTTCATTCGGACCATAATGTCACGGATGTGTCTTTTTCTTTTAGTATATGTGTTGGTCATTTTGCCAGATATGCAACTTGTTGGCCTGAGATTTTAATTTGTGTAGGTTGTTTGGCCAGATACACAACTTGTTTGCTTGAGTTGGTTAACATGTGTTGGTCATTTGGCCAAATCTGATTTGTAACTTTTTGTTTCGAGTAGGATATGCAACTTTTTGACAATGTGTTCTCTTTGTAGCCTTCCCCTGCATGTAATTTGTTCTTGAAGTTGGGGAAGAAGAATTTTGTCCTAATGCATTGTTGGTTGAAGTTGAGAGGGAAACCCAAGTGGAATATATTCATTGCCAACTCCATCAAAACCGCCGACATTGGCACTGTGGAAGAAACGGGTGATCCAACTGACCTAACAAAAAAGCTGCCCAAAAAGGTTAGAAGAGAGTTCCGAGGGAAGAAGTGGGAGGAGGAGAAGCCAAAGTGAGAAGGGGCGGCGACCTAGATGACGGAGAAATTTGATGACATCTTTGCGAAGAAGGAGGGGGCATATGTCAAGCGCTCTCATGCCAAGCAGGAAAAGAAGGCCGAGCGGTTTAACATGTTGTTGCCAGCGAGAAGCTTAAGCTCGAAGAGAAGAAGATTGAGATTGCGTCTGCGTCGGAGGACACGAAGATGTTGAACTTGAAGATGAAGGATTTGGATTGCGATGCAAGGATGATCGTGCAAGCCGTCCATGTTAGGATGCTGAAGCACATGGCAGTCCAGTTGCAGGCGGCCGAGAAAGAGGCGGATGGTGAGGAGGAGCCGACACCAAAGTGACCGTGGAAACTCGGATAGCTGGTCCGACAGGGCAAAAATCCATTTTTTGCATGGATTGTCGAGTTGACATTCTTTTGTGACTGGGGATGTAAAAACTATGCATACTTGGCCCTTTTTGGTTGTGATCGGGCGCTATGTGGTCGGGCATGCGCTATGTGATCTGGTGCCATGCATTTGAATTTGAAATTGGCTGGATCTAGGTGATGGAATCAAATCCAGCAGATCTCGAGTAAGGGGTCTCAAGTTGGTAGTGTCGCGGTAATAAGTCTGACGGTAAGAATAAGGGGTACGTATGAGGAGGCGAGGCCCTAGCTACGGCGAGATTGTACACACGAGTTTTACGAGTTCAGGCCCCTCTAGGAGAAGGTAAAAGCCCTACGTCTCGGTGCCCTGAGGCAGTCGACTGGAATATGGGTGTGTGTGTGTGTGTTACAGGGGGTGCGAACCCTTGTGCCAGAGGAGGAGGGTGGCTTATATAGAGTGCGCCAGGACCCCGGCCCACCTTTGTTACAGGGGTTCAATGTACATAAAGATAGGGCGTTACTGATAACGCCAGCTATAAAGTGTATTTAATGACCTTTAAGACTACGGAGTGAACGCCTCACCGTAGTTGTCCTGAGTAACTCCTGGTCTTCTGTAGGTCGATGGTCTCTCGTATAGTCGAATGGATTCTTGTTGGTCAAGTGATACCAGGAGGGAGGGGTACCCAAGTGGGATGATTGGTCGAGTGGAATCACTCGACGGCTTCAGTTGGTCCTCTCTGTTGTTCTTTGAATGTCTTTGCTTCTAGGGTAGTGACCTTGGGTAGGGCTTATAGGTCAGGCCTATGACCCTACCCTAGGTCTATGGCACCATCATTAGCCCCCGAATGGATCGAGGTCCGAATGGAAAGAAGGTTGAAGTTGATCCTGCCTCGACTTTTGTGCTTCACAAGTACCCATGCTGGATTGGAGGCCCACACTGAAACTTCGGCTTCGTCTCAGTCGCCTTGATCGATTTAGAAGTTGTCGAGTGGACTTATGCTTGCATTCGTCGAGTGTTACTTTGATGCGAAATCTTTGGCGCGGTTGGTTACTGCGTATCCCGGATCTTACGGGATTCGAAATTTTGGGGAAGCACGCAAGGCGGAGCGTGCCATAGTAAGCGGGACGGATAGACAGGGGCGCCTCGATTTCTGTGCCATCTTTTTCGCCACGTACCCGCGTGCGACTATTGCGGGATTTGAGAGGATTGCTCGGGCCCATGCATCAGCCACTCGGAAGTGGGTCCTTAAAAGGCGTCGGGGCCGAGGCGTCTGCACCGTGCGCCCTCAATCCCCTTCTTCTTTCTCCGCTTCTCCACTTCATCTTCCTCCTCCCTCGACACCACCGTCCTGCCAATGCGCCGCCTGCCACCATGGTGAAAGACAAGACGGCAGCGCTGAAGCATGCGAGGAAGGCGATGGGGGAAGTGAAAGGCAAGAAGATGAATCGGGGGTCATCGTCGAGGTCTATGCTGCCTCCGGGCTGGATCCAGGGCAATTGGATCTGATCTTTGCTCCGGCAAGAGGATCTGGACGAGCTGGACACCTCCGGTTTGATCGTTGTTGGGGCCGCGAAGTTGTCGGAGGGGGAGACGGAGCCTCAGCCGCGGTCGGGTGAGTGTGTCCTGCTAGCTACCCATGTCGACCGTGGCTTTTCTCTTCCTCCGCATCCTTTCTTCCGGGGCTTCTTGAACTTTTTCGGTGCTAAGATCCACCACTTTTCTCCCAACACCATCACGTATCTCACCGCGTTTGTGTCCATGTGTGAGAACTTTTTGGGCTGTCGACCGCACTGGGGTCTCTTCAAACACATCTTCACAGTTCGCTCCCAGGTTGTGAAGAAGGCAAATTCGAGTGACGAGAGGACGCACGTGATCCAGATGTGCGGGGGTCTAGGGATCTAGATGAGGAAGAGGAGTGTTTTCCCTCCCATGACACTACCCGAGTCAGTCAAGGGTTGGCAATCAACCTGGTTCTATTGCCAGGATATTGCGACTCCTTGTTAGTCGACCAGTCTCCCCCCATTTTCCCTAGATCGCGCCCAGCAACCTTCTTCGTTGAAAGTGACCGTTGCAGAGAGGGTGGAAATGAACATGTTGGTCGAGAGGGTGGTCCAGTTGGTCCATCAGGGTGTAACTGGCATGGACTTGTTGGAGGTGTTTCTCAGTCGACGCATCCAGCCGCTCCAAGCTCGTGACCACTCGATGTGGATGTACTCGGGAGCCAGCGACACCACTCGGGTTCACCCAGAGGAGGTTACGGATGAGACGGTGGCCTTGTAGTTGAAGGTCATTATAGGAAACAAGGATAACCCCAGGGGAGCCAAGAGAGTCAATCCATTCAACACCAACAACCAGCCAGACAAGGTCTGATCTTTGCTGCCGAATGTACTTCAATCTGTCTTGCAACTGTTTCTAAATCCGACTGATATTTGATTGACTTCTTGTCTTGTAGGTTTATACTGAGATGTACTCAATTCCCAATGGTGAACAAGCCCTAGAGCAAGACCAGGAGGGAGAGGACAGCGCAGAAGAGAGCGGCGACTGGCAATCTCCAGAAGATGACAACAAGGAAGAAAGTGATGAGTCGGACGATGAAGAGGTAGTTGACTCACCACTTCGCTCAGAGCGTCGATCCAAGCAACTCCAAGATCCGGCGGGCGGGCGCGGCAAGACCGTGGCTCCGAGTACCCAAGCACACAAGCGCACTTGAACTTCGACTCCAGAGCCGACGGAGAAGGTCGCTAAGCAACCCAAGGTCGCCCCTTTGAAGCCTCGAAAGACCTTGTCCAAGATCAAGATGGACATTCCTGTTGCCTCTAGGTGAGTGCTCTATCTTTCTGCATTTTCTTCTACCGAATCATACTTCTGCTCTGACCGAGTGGATTATGAACTTTTTCAGCGCTGCAACTTCTGTGACTTCCATGGATGTTGACAAGGCCCCAGGTGATGAGGAGGCTGATGACGCAGCCACTTCCAAAGCTGGTACGCTCTTTCCAACTTGAATTTATTCTGCCGACTGGGTTGTTGGTCGATTGAACTCTTAATGTTGCTTTTTGTTGCAGCTCCGCGGGACGTCATTGAGCTTCCGGATGATGAAGAAGATGTGCCTCTAAGATAGAGAAGAAGGAGGGGCAGGGCCTCAAGAGGGAGGACGGCTGAGGGTCAGGTGCCTCAGTCGACATCGGCTCCAGAGACGATGGTCCAGCGAACCATAGATCCGGATCGGGCCAATGTTACCTTTGCCAATCCACTGTTGACTGACCGTCCTTCGGGGTCGATTGCGCAGGTCACCACTGCGCCCGCACAACTCCATGCTTCAGATCATGTGATCGCTCCGACTGTACTGCCATCATCGCTCTTCGTTGCATACCAGACTCCAGACGACCCATCGAGTGCCGCCAGGGAGGCCCTTCTCCAGGAAAACCTCGTGATGGAGCAGATGAAGGTGGTGCATGAGGCTAGTCAGGTTGCCTACAACGCCAGCACCACTCTGCAAGCCAACGTCAAGGTTAGTTGGTTTCCGACTGGTCTTTTGAGTAGTGATAGTTGCGACTGTTGCTTGATTGTCCATATGGTGTCCTTGGATGAGCGTTTTGGAACTTTTTATGTGCATCTATCATGGGTCTGCATTTCTCATCCAATCACCCACTGGGGTGTTTCTAACTTAGAGTTGAATAGTTCTTCCACTTGAGTCGACCAGGTTGAGTTGAGTGTTTTTCACTGGGTGTAGTCCCCGAGACCGCGGTCGACTGCTGGTAGTCGACTGGGGTCTGGGAATCTCTTTTTTCCTTTTTTTGCTCATGTTGGGCAGACCATGCCGAGTGTAAAACCATACCAGTGGGGTCACGCCAAGTGCACCCACTGGGTGTAGTCCTCGAGACTACTGTTGAATGTTTGATTCAGCGGTAGTCTTAGAGCAACTTTCGCTGTGATTGACTTTTGTTTCTGTCGACTAACATATCTTATTTGCTGACTACAGAAGTCTTGTGATCTTGGAGCCCAATTTTCTGAACTGGAGAAGAAGCAGATCAGCCTCAATCTTGATATGGAACTGGACAACAAGAACCTCAAGAAGGCCCAGGACGAAGCAGCTACCATGGGAGGTAACCATTTGTCAACTGTCCACCTTATGACTCTTTTTTTCTTTTAGTCTCTTTGAACCAAGTGACTACACTCGAACAGATGTGCGTAGTGAAAAACGTCAACTCCAAGCTCGTCTGAAGAATGTTATTTCTTTAGAGAAAATGAAGCAGGCCTTGGAGAAGAAGGATCAAGATCTTGCCGCAGCCCAGAAGGAGGCGCAAGAGAAAACGGCACTTGCGGACAAGAAGTTGGCCCCAGTCAACAAGTTGGAAGAGAAGAACTCCACGTTGAAGACTGTCGTTTCTAAAGCCAACCAGGAGGTTGCGCGACTGAAGAAGGACAAGGAAAGCTTGACTGACGAAGTTGGAAGTCTCAAGGCCAAGAAGGGTGAATTGGAGTCTTATCTGGGGCAGCTTGTTGTGAAGTTGGTCTTGAAGCTTGAAGGTATTTCCTCTTGTTTGACTGATTTGTTGATGTCGACTGACACGTCTTGCTAAACTATCGACTCATTGCTTTTCCGACCGTGCAGAACTTTGTCAAGACTTCGAAGCAGAAACTGGACGGGTCGAGACAGGTCTTGACCCCATAAACTCTCCTGCCAAAGATGACATTGCGATGAATGTGCTGCGATTAGAGTCTCGCCTGGACAGTGATGTGGACTATCTCGCTCGTCTGAAGGTGGCAATGACGCGGATTGATGCTGAACTCTGGCCTGAGATGGAACTCTCACAGGATCTCGAGTCTCTTATGACTCGACTGAATCAAATCCCTGGTCGAGTGCAGGAATGGAAGAAGTCATCTGCTCGTTGTGGCGTCGATGTTGCTTTGTCGTTGGTCCGAGTGCACTGTAAGGATGTCAGAGAAGACAAGCTAGCGGCTCTCAAGGTTGCCAACACCAAGAAGCTCAGCTTCCAGCCGTTTATGGACACCTTCCTTGACGCCGCCACTCGCATCGCAAACATCATTGACCTTGACAGCTTTTGCGATCCAGCAAGTCCTCCTCCTAACGAGTGAACAAACATTATGCTCCACCTATATTTGCCTCGGAATGCCGAGTGGTTATGTAACCGTTAAACTCTTTCAGGCTTGATGCCTGAGTACTTCTGCCCATTGCGGTTTTGAACTTTTGTGGGATTTATCTGAACTTGGTTTTCCTTGAATACGATGGCTTTGCCTTTATCGCTTTTGAATGTCTTTCGATTCCGAGTGAACTTGATCTTTTCACCTTTCGTCGAATGGCTCAGACGGTGTATTCAATAGACACCCCGTCGTCCCTGCGAATCGGGATGGAGCATACATTGTACTTGTGGTGCAGCTCTGACGCTGTGTTCAATTGACACCTCGTCGTCCTTGCGGATCGGGATGGAGCGCACGTTGTACTTGTGACATAGCTCAGAGGACCTTTGTGACTTAGGCGAGTACGGGGTCACGGCTAAGACCTCCGAGTGGGAGGATTGCTCTCCACTCGGAGTGTTTTTTAACTTAGGCGAGTACGGGGTCGCGGCTAAGCCCCCGAGTGAGAGGATTGCTCTCCACTCGGAGTGTTTTTGTTAACTTAGGTGAGTACGGGGTCGCGGCTAAGCCCCAAGAGTGGGAGGATTACTCCCCACTCGGTGTGTTTTTTATCTTAGGCGAGTACGGGGTCACGGCTAAGCCCTTGAGTGGGAGGATTGCTCTCCACTCGGAGTGTTTTTTAACTTAGGCGAGTACGGGGTCGCAACTAAGCCCCCGAGTGGGAGGATTGCTCTCCACTCGGAATGTTTTTAACTTAGGCGAGTACGGGGTCGCGGCTAAGCCCCCCCGAGTGGGAGGATTACTCTCCACTCGGTGTGTTTTTAACTTAGGCGAGTACGGGGTCGCGGCTAAGCCCCTGAGTGGGAGGATTGCTCTCCACTCAGAGTGTTTTTTAACTTAGGCGAGTACAGGGTCGCAGCTAAGCCCCCGAGTGGGAGGATTGCTCTTCACTCGGAGTGTTTTTAACTTAGGCGAGTACGGGGTCGCAGCTAAGCCCCCGAGAGGGAGGATTGCTTTTCATTCAGAATATTTTTAACTTAGGCGAGTACGGGGTCGCAGCTAAACCTTCGAGTGGGAGGATTGCTCTCCACTCGGAATGTTTCTAACTTAGGTGAGTATGGGGTCGCAGCTAAGCCTCCGAGTGGGAGGATTGCTCTCCACTTGGAATGTTTTTAACTTAGGCGAGTACGGGGTTGCAGCTAAGCCCCCAAGTGGGAGGATTGCTCTCCACTCGGAATGTTTTTAACTTAGGCGAGTACGGGGTCGCAGCTAAGCCCCCGAGTGGGAGGATTCTCTCCACTCGGAATGTTTTTAACTTAGGCGAGTACGGGGTTGCAGCTAAGCCCCCGAGTGGGAGGATTTCCCTCCACTCGGAATGTTTTTAACTTAGGCGAGTACGGGGTCGCAGCTAAGCCCCCGAGTGGGAGGATTGCTCTCCACTCGGAATGTTTTTTAAACTTAGGCGAATCAGGTTCGCGGCTAAGCCACCCACTGGCGGATTCAGACACAAATGATTATGGGGAATCAATCATTAAGATACTGTAAAAATCTTGTCTTTGGAAAGCAAACTGAAGTACTCTTATCACAACTCGTCAAGTCGAATGATTTTAGGTATAGAAAGGATGAAGCAGCTCTACGTTCCATGCGCGTGGCTCGTCCATGTTCTTGGCTACGTTGTAGATGTGGTACGCTCCATTGTGAAGCACCTTGGTGATGATGAAGGGACCTTCCCAGGCCGGAGCAAGCTTGTGAGGTTGTTTTTAATCCACTCGGAGCACAAGGTCTCCTTCCTGAAATGCTCGACCTCTTACATTACGAGCATGGAATCGACGTAGATCTTGCTGATAGATGGTCGACCGAATCAAAGCCATCTCGCGTTCCTCTTCCCGGAGATCAACTGCGTCTTCGCGTGCCTGCTCAGCTTCAGCTTCTGAGAAGAGTTCCACTCAGGGGGCATTGTGCAGCAAGTCGCTCGGAAGTACAGCCTCGGCGTCGTACACCAGGAAGAAAGGGGTTCGGTCAGTCGACCGGTTCGGCGTCGTTATCAGCCCCCATAGGACGGACGGTAATTCAGTCACCCAAGCTCCAACAGCGTGCTTGAGGTCGCGCATCAGTCGGGGTTTTAACCCTTGAAGGATCAAACCATTCGCCCTTTCTGCTTGCCCATTCGACTGCGGGTGTGCAACGGACGCATAGTTGGCCCGAGTGCCTTGGGACGCACAGAACGCCTTGAACTCATTAGAATCAAAGTTGGAGTCGTTATCTATCATAATGCTGTGAGGAACTCCATATCTGAATATCAACTCCTTGATGAAACTGATGGCAGTGCCTGTGTCATGGTTTTTGATGGGCTTGGCTTCGATCCACTTGGTGAACTTGTCGACTGTTACAAGCAAATCGGTGAAACCACTTCTGCCGGTCTTAAAGGGTCCAACCATATCCAATCCCTAGACTGCAAATGGCCAGACGAGTGGAATAGTCTTCAAGGCAGACGCAGGCTTGTGGGACATGTTGGAGTAGAATTGGCAACCTGCGCACTTGTCCACTATAGCTTTTGCCATCTCATTTTCTCGAGACCAATAGAATCCCGCTTGGTATGCTTTGGCCACGATGGTCCGAGAGGACACATGGTGACCACAGGTCCCTGAGTGGATATCGTTTAGGATCATTCGACCTTCTTCCGGGGTGATGCAAAGCTGAGCCACTCCTATGACACTTTCTCTGTAAAGCTGTCCTTTTATCACTATGAAAGCTTTGGATTGACGAACTATCTGGCGAGCTTCATCCTCATCCTCTGGGAGCTCCTGCCTGAGAATGTATGCGATGTACAGTACCATCCAATCGAGCGTGACCACCAAGACTTCCATGATCAAATCGACCACAGCTGGAACCTCAATCTCAGTCGGGTCAGTTGAACTTATTGGTTGCGGGGGCTCTTCCTTGAAGGGATCCTCTTATACTGACGGGGTGTGGAGATGCTCCAAGAACACGTTGCTGGGGATAGGCTTCCGAGTGGAACCTATCTTCGCCAGATCATCAGCATCTTGATTCTCGATTCGTGGTATGTGGTGGAGCTCTAACCCTTTAAACTTCTTCTCTAGCTTTCTCACTGCATTGTAATAACCGGTCATTGTTGGACTCCTGACATCCCATTCCTTCATTACTTGATTAACCACTAAGTCTGAGCCGTCGTAGACCATCAGGCGTCGGACACCGAGTGAAATGGCCATACGCAACCCATACAATAGTGCCTCATACTCAGCTTCATTGTTTGAAGAATCAAAGTGGATATGGAGGACATAACTGAGCTTGTCTCCTCGTGGGGACCACTCCTGCACCATAGCCATTCAACATCTTGGATCCATCAAAGAACATGGTCCAATGTTCCGACTGAATATGAGTCGGTTGTTGTTGTTCTATCCACTCTGCGAGGAAATCTGCAATTGGTTGAGACTTGATGGCCTTATTTGCCTCAAACTTGATATCTAAAGGAAGGAGTTCAATCGCCCATTTTGCCACTCGACCAGTTGCATCTCTGTTATTCAGAATTTCTGACAATGGAGCGTCGTTGACGACTGAAACTGAATGATCAGAGAAATAGTGTGCAACTTTCTTCGTGGTCAGGTAAATCCCATGGACAAGCTTCTGATAATGAGGGTATCTATGCTTGGACGGGGACAAGACTTCCAAAATGTAATACACAGGGCGCTGAACTTTGAAAGCTTTGCCTTCTTCTTCCCGCTCGATCGTGAACACTGTGCTAACAACATGTTCTATGGCTGCGATGTAAAGCAGTAAAGGCTCCTTGCTGACTGCAGCAGCAAGCACCGACTGGGTGGAGAGCAGGGCTTTGAGCTCTTCAAACGCTGCTTCAGCTTCGTCATTCCACTCGAACTTGTCAGACTTCTTCATTAGTCGGTAAAGAGGCAGTGCCTTTTCACCGAGGCATGAGATGAATCGACTCAATGCGGCCAAACAACTAGTAAGCTTCTGAACATCATGTACACGCATTGGGCGCTTCATTCGGAGGATTGTGCCAATCTTCTCTGGATTCGCGTCGATCCCTTGTTCGGAAACAAGAAAACCGAGTAAGTTTCCGCCGGGAACTCCGAATGTGCACTTTGATGGATTGAGCTTGATATCATATCTTCTTAAGTTGGCAAAGGTTTCAGCGGGGTCAGTCAGCAGGTCGGAACCTTTGCATGACTTAACCACTATGTCATCCATGTATGCTTCCACATTCCGACTGATTTGAGTGAGCAGGCACTTCTGAATCATGCGCATGAATGTGGCGCCAGCATTCTTGAGGCCAAAGGGCATAGTAACATAGCAAAAACACCCGAACGGGGTGATGAAAGTTGTCTTTATCTCGTCGGGTCCATACAGTCGGATATGATGGTACCCGGAATAAGCATCCAAAAAGGACAGTCGCTCACATCCTGCAGTCGAGTCGACTATCTGGTCGATGCGGGGCAGAGGAAACTGATCTTTCGGGCAGGCCCAACTGATGTGCTTGAAGTCAATTCACATTCGAAGTGATTTATCTTTCTTGGGGACCATAACGACGTTGGCGAGCCACTCGGAGTGGTATATCTCGCGGATGAACTCAGCAGCCAGAAGCCAAGCCACCTCCTCGCCAATCGCCTTTCTTTTCTCCGCGGCGGACCGACAGAGATGTTCCTTAACGGGTTTTGCCTTTGGGTCTACTCACAAACAGTGTTCAGCCAGTCCCCTGGGTACACCTAGCATGTCAGATGGGCGCCATGCAAAGATGTCCCAGTTCTCACGGAGGAACTGGATGGGCGCTTCTTCATATTTATTGTCGAGTGTCATTGAGATATGGGTCGGAGCAGCATTGGGGTCGGTCGGGTGAATGTGAACTGGCTTGGTCTCGTCGGCCGACTGAAATGCGGATTCTGAGGCAGGCCTCTTGGCACGCAGCAAATCACTCGGATCTGCAGTCTTTTGTTACTCTTGAAACTCCACTGCTGCCATCTGCTCATCTGCTATCTTTGCACCATCCTGAAGACAGTCTTCTGCTCTTTGACGGTTACCGGAGACCGTTATCACGCCTTTGGGGCCAGGCATCTTCATCTTGAGGTACACATAACACAGTCAAGCTATGAAGCTAGCATAGGCATGTCTGCTCAAAATGGCATGATAAGCACTCTAGAAATCCACAACCTCAAATGTCAACCCTTGCAGTAATTCTTCTCATCACCGAAAACCACATCGAGAGTGATCTGACCGAGTGAGTCGGCTTTCTTTCCTGGGATGACTCCGTGGAATCGCATGTTGCTCTCGCTAAGCTAGGACATCGGAATGCCCATTCCTTTGAGGGCCTCAGCGTATAGGATATTCAGACCACTGCCACCGTCCATTAAAACCTTGGTCAGTCGGGTGCCCCCAATGACTCGGTTGACCACCAGCGCTTGCCGCCTAGGGGTAGCTACACGTGGTGGGTGGTCGGACTGGTCGAATGTAATAGGGGTTTTTGACCACTTCAAATACTTTGGTGTTGCCGGAACAACCATGTTCACCTCTCTGTTAATGACCTTCAGTCGACTTTTGCTCTCGAGATCAGCAAAAATCACCAAGGTGGCATTGACATTGGGGTAACCACCATCATCATCTTTGTCTTCCTCCTTATCGGACTCTTTTGCCTTTTCACTTGGTTGGTTCTCTCGGAAGCTTTGGATTAGGAGTCGACATTGTCGAGTCGTATGCTTGGGGAGAATCAGGTTCCCCTCCTCATCCTTCTTGGTGTGAATATGACACGGCGAATCCATCATATCATTTCTTGCTTGGTCCTTCACTTTCTTAGGGATCCAAGGCCCTTTAGGTTTCCCTTTGAACTTTCCTTGATTCAACACTGCTGCCTCGGCAGGGCCTGCTGCCTCAGCCTTCCGCTTCTGCTTTCGACTGGAATTTCCTCCTCCGGTGTCCTGGGCGACTGGTCTGTTCTTAGCACTCCGGAGTCGGTCTTCTTCTTCACCGTTAGCATATTTGGTGGCAATCTCCATCATCCGAGCCAGAGACATAGGTCCAACCGAACTTTAGATTGAGCTCTCCGTAGTGAACGCCTTCCTTAAAGGCACAAACTGCTTGGTGATCTGACACATTCTCCACTGTGTGGTGCAGAGTGATCCATCTCTGGATATAGTCTCTCAAGGTTTCATTCGGTTTCTGCATGCAATGTTGCAATTCTGGAAGACCAGCAGGTCTGGTGCAGGTGCCCTCAAATGTTCTAGTAAACACTCGGGCCAACTCATCCCAATTCAAAATGCTTCCAGGTGCCAGCTGATTCAGCCAAGCTCTAGCAGAACCTTCAAGCATCAGAGGGAGGTGCTTCATGGCCACCTCATCGCTGCCGCCACCAATGTGCACAGCCACTCGGTAGTCTTCAAGCCAAATGTCGGGCTTTGATTCTCCTGTGAACTTACTGACACCAGTCGCCAATCTGAAGTTATGAGGGATCTCGGCGGCTCTGATGGATCTTCCAAAACACTCTGGGCCATAAACATTGACACTGCTTCCACTGGGTCTGTCTCTATCCAGCCTTCTCTGTATGCTCTGTTCCGATCGACCAAACCCTGCACAAGGACTGACCTTGCGTCGAAGCCAGGCTCTCTGGGGTCGACTGAAACTCTGCGGTCATTTCCATACGGACGCATATCATCATACTGCCGGGGCGCGTATGACCCGTCCCTCGGAAGGGGCGAAGGCGCTCGACGGTGGTTGTCGCGGGCGTACTCATGATCATACTCTCCATGAGCTCTTCCCAGGTGCCTATCCCAGCGGTGATCCCGACCTTCACGTTGCAAAGGTGACCCCGGACTGTGTACCGACTAAACGGTGTCTGTCCTTACTGATCTGCTATGGATTCCGTTCAGCGACTGGGACACGGTGGAGTTCTGGTCTCCCGCTGCTCGGAGCAGCGCCCTGATCTATTCCAAGCCTCTTCCAGCCTCTGAATGGGACGGCTGAATGGACTCTGCGATACGCGCAGCAGTTGCAAGATTCTGGATCGGTGTGCGGAATACCTGAGTTTCCGGTGGAAACAACTGCCGAGGACGTCGACTGGACTCGGGGATCAGTCGACTGGCACGCTCGTCGAGAGAATGTTGGAGATTCTCCAAACGAGTGCCCTCAGCCAGTGTGGCCAGGCGCACTGCCTCCAAGGCGCGAGCCTCGGCGGTTTCCCCTATGATGGGGGTCTGGAGAGCCTCCACGTTGCGGCGGTGCAGCTCCTCCCTCTGATGCAAGCTGAGAGGTTGGGGCTGATACTCCTCATGACCGAATGACGGGCCGTCACCGCCACTGTTGCCGCCGCTGCAACGAAAACCAGGTGGACTGCGATGGGAGTCGACCATAAGGAATTCTGCCGCGGGGTCACAATTCCCGCTCTCGGAAAATGTGTCTGCAAAATCAGTCGACAGGTCGACTGAACCGTAGTGAAATATGTCGGGATTGATTGCCGCGACTTGGGGGGTGAACGCCTGACGAGCCACCACGTGTTTCACCCACCGCTGGAGCCGCGATCGACCAGATCGCTTGCGGCGGCGTCCAGCAGAGCAAGAAGACAACGCAAGGACCGACTGGTACGGGGTCGATGGCTGCCGAAGGAGGACGCCGCAGGCACTCACGCGGAAGTGTGATGAACCACGAATCGGGAGAGCCTCGACGTCGAGGAGGGCCTCCTGGAGCCAGACAGAGTCGTCGGCTACGAAAGTGAGCACGCCGAGTCGAAACTCGCGGCCCACGACCAAACCGCCGCCGGAAACCATGTCGATGAAGATCGGAGAAAATGCAACCTCGCCGGAAGTCGCTAAGACGCTTTGCCCCACGGTGGGCGCCAACTGTCGTGGTACTAAATCTGACAGTAAGAATAGGGGTACGTATGAGGAGGCGAGGCCCTAGCTACGGCGAGATTGTACACACGAGTTTTACAGGTTCGGGCCCCTCTAGGAGGAGGTAAAAGCCCTACGTCTTGGTACCTTGAGGCGGTCGATTGGAATATGGGTGTGTGTGTGTGTGTTACAGGGGGTGCGAACCCTTGTGCCAGAGGAGGGGTGGCTCATATAGAGTGCGCCAGGACCCCATCCCACCTCCGTTACAGGGATTGAATGTACATAAAGACAGGGCGTTACTGATAACGCCAGCTATAAAGTGTATTTAATGACCTTTGAGACTACGGAGAGTGAACACCTGACCGTAGCCGTCCTGAGTAACTCCTGGTCTTTTGTAGGTCGAGTGGTCTCTTGTATAGTCGAATGGCTTCTTCTTGGTCGAGTGATACCAGGAGGGAGGGGTACCCGAGTGGGATGACTGGTCGAGTGGAATCACTCGACGGCTTCAGTTGGTACTCTCTGTTGTTCTTTGAATGTCTTTTCTTCTAGGGTAGTGACCATGGGTAGGGCGTATAGGTCAGGCCTATGACCCTACCCTAGATCTATGGCACCATCAGGTAGCCTTGGTGCGATGGTAACAGGAGACACATGGATTTAACCATATTCAGGCTCTCTCGATGGGATAATACACTACGGCCTGCTTGTATTGATTTTGAGGAAGTACAAGTTATAGGTTAATCTGCCACAACATCATGTGCGTATGATCTATATGATTGTAATGATCCATCGACTAGTCTAGTATCAGTTTATATAATGTACCGGAGGCTCAGTCCTAGCCGGCTACGTCGATGAAAAAGAGTCCTCGTCTTTTTTTTAGACAAAAAAGAGCCCTCATCTTATATGCCAATTTTTGTGAAATCTTCCTTGTATACATCATGGGCTGACTGAAGTGGCCTAGGACAAAACCGGTAAAATGGGTCCTCGGCCTGGCCCACCTGACCGGGAGTCAACATGATAAGTGCCCATAATCTTGGACACCATCAGTAGACAGACGGTTGGATATCCAGCTTCAGATTACTGTCCATGAACTGGTTCTCATCGGTCCGCAGACGGACATAGATACAGTGTCCGATTTAAGGATCATCATTGGAGATGCCCTAAAGCCCAGCAGCCTCCTGACAGTCCACCAGCGGCAGAAGATAAGCGTGGAACTAACAAAAGCTTTTTCTTCACCTCAACGGGAGAGGTACCTTAAGATAATCCCTCGTTCATTCTTGCCTGCTTGAAGAAGTGTCGTATCAGTTGGAGCATCACCCGAAAGATTTGCACGGCAAAACCCTCGGTGGTGTGTGGGGCGTAGTTTCTCGGTTTTCTGCTGATCATGGTTCAGGGGAGGTTAGCGTGAGGTGCGCTTAGTGCGTTTCTGCAAAGCTGGTGTATATCCCAGCAAACCATATTTTTGCTTTCCATAAAGCAGGGCGCATAAGGCTTTGTCTATAAAATTGCCCATTCTCTCTTCTTTCTTTTTCTTTTTTCTTTTTTAAACAAGAGAGGAGAGAGGGGTCCAAAGCTGCATTAATAATGAGGCGGTGGAATACAGCAACTTACGAAAGGACCCAAAACAAATAATCCACTAGCCCGTAGCTGGAAGATGACGTGTATCCCATGGTCTGCATGCCGTGCAAATATGCCCCCCGGGTTTATGCGGCCCCGCGGCCCACGCCATCTCACCGCCCTCCAAGCGCATTCAAGACCGTCGTTCGGTCCTGCACTCGTGCCCTTTGCACACGCGCGCAAACATTTTGAGAACATCATCAAACTCTGGGATTATTGGAGAACCTTTCCTTGGATTCTAGGGCCGTGAAATGGGCAGGAAATGGCACGCCGTCGCGGCACTGGGCATGGCGTACGCTGTCGCCGCCGCCGCCGTCGCCGATGGCGACAAGGGCCTCTCCTTCGCCGGCACCGTTGCAGGGCCGGAGGAAGCCAGCTCCCCGCGCAAGCTGGCCAGCTTGTACGGAACCACTTATCACCACGTCTGGCCGGTAATCTGTACAGTTTGTTCAACTCTGTGTTTTTTCCCCGGGGAGTTTATTTTGTAAGCTAGCTGTTGTGACCCGTTCTGCATGCGCTTGCTTTCTGACGCGTGAATCGTCAATAACTGGGTTGCATGCCGTGTTAATTCGGTCGGCTTTGCTATTTCTCAATTGCCTGAGAAATTTGGGAGCGTCAGTCGATTCCGATGAGGCCGAGTCATGACCTTGATGGAGATGTGGATGACACGATTGTTTCCGGCGTAGGAGAGGATGACGGTCTGCAAGGCGAGAGAGGGGCTTTTTCATTTTGGCCGCTGCTTGGATTAGACTGGGCCCGAGCTTGAGACAGGGATGCCGCAGCGTCACTGGTGAGGCCTCATCGGGATATGGAGAGGAGCGGCAAGGGGTGGGAGGAAGAAGAACATTTTTTTTCGAAAAGGGAAGAAGAAGAACATTTTTTATTTTTATTTTTGCGGTTGAAGAAGAAGAACATTTGCCGTTAGACTTTTATAATCCAAAGGCGGAAAGATAAACAAAATCGACTGAAAGTAAAATGATTTTCAGGTGCATGACCTATATGTGCTCCCTAATTTGATGTATTTTTTTACGAAAAGGTCTTCATGGCTAGCTTATTAATTTCAAATAATTCTTACATCATCCGCGAGAAAACGAGAGATCAAACTAGGGGTGAGTTCAACAACATGGTCAATGGATCAACACGTCCATGTTGAGCAATCATATGAGCGACCATGCTCGGCTCTTTCTTACAATGTTCGAAAAGAACCTTCCTGAAGTCACCACATAACCGCCGACACTCTTCTAGAATAGGGCCAGCCACCATCGAATGACCTACATTGAGATTAAGAGCATCCACAACGATCAGATTATCCATATGCACAGCGACAGAGCTACGTCCAATCGAGAGAGCAAGCTTCAAGCCCTCAGTTAGAGCAGCCACTTCGGCCGAAACAACGCCCACAACGTGTTCTACCTTCGCCGTTGGATTTTGGTGCTCCCTAATTTGGTGCATTTTGTTGTACGTAGCCCATGAAATTTGGATGGCGAATTGTGTTAGGGTCATTCATTGGATTCTTCGGGGCAGCATTTGGCAGCGTTGGTGGAGTAGGCGGAGGCGGGATCTTCGTTCCGATGCTAACGTTGATCATTGGCTTTGATCCAAAATCATCAGCAGCCATGTCAAAATGTGAGGATGCAATTCATTTATTGTGCTAGAATTTGTTTCTCATCGTTCAAAAAATATTACCGTTCTTAATTTTTATATCCAGTTTGCAACGACTCCCTACATAATGGTCATTATTGTGGTATTTTGCATATTGTGACATTATATACCTCCATTCGTAAATAGATGTTGTAATCTTCTTCCGTAAATAAATGATATTTTAGAGATGCACAATTTTTAATATGTTTGACCATTCCTTGTTGTATACTTACTATATGGGATTTTGTACTATGAAAACATTTTTCATGATAAATCATGTGATACATTTCCACTTAATAATATAAACTTGTATACATAAGTTAACTTCTGAATTTTTTTGACTACACGCTTTTCTAGTAAGTCGGTGTATTTACGGGTGGATACCGTAGCTTGTAATGTGGCTTGGTATGTTCTCCATATTTAATGTAGAAACATCTGCTCAGATTTTTTTTTAATCAAAGTCAAGTGAAACAATTTGAATTTTACCAATAAAGTGTGGTGCTGATTTGGAATAACATCATTAGTCTTGCGAAGGTCAAAGTTACCTCTTGCTCTCTGTCAGGTAGTAGATTATCGTATAGCATTTAAGCATGGATTTGCTCAAATGTACTCCATTGATCAATTGAACATGGATTTGCTCTTAACATCTATCATAATAATATAACAAGTGAAAATATGAAAATCATCACCAAAGAAGCATGTCCAAGGATGTTATTTTGTGATTGTTTCATTTTTCAAAAAGGAGGAGAAATCCCCCATTTCTAAGAATTTCTTCCCTAGGTATGATCACGGGAGCTGCTGTTTCAACTGTGTATTGCAATCTCAAGCTGAAACACCCAACTTTGGACATGCCAATGATAGACTATGATCTAGCCCTCCTCATACAGCCCATGCTCATGATGGGGGTTAGCATTGGGGTTATTTGCAATGTGATATTCCCAGACTGGCTTGTCACAATCCTCTTGATCATCCTCTTTCTAGGTTCTCACTCTTTTCCTCAAACTGCCGATGACATTTTGCCCTTTCTAGCAAGTAGCTGACTTCATAATGCATTTTAAATTGAAATTACAGTTACTTCGATTAAAGCTTTTCTGAAGGGTGTTGAAGCATGGAAGAAAGAGACAGCGATAAGAAGGGTTTGGTACATTTTTCATACATTTTTTGCGGTACATATCTTTTAAGGATGCTAACATGTTACTCATTTCAGGAGGCAAAGGCAAAACAACTAGAGCAATCGAGTAAGATCAATACACTTATTCATCATTATTAATAAAATGTAGAAAATTGTTCATATTTTCTTGATTTACCAGATGAAGATACTAGATATACGCTACCGCCTACAGGACCCGATACTGCAGCTGAGACAAAAAAAACCACAGATGAAGCGGTGATTTTTCCCCTAGCCTAGCAGAGATCTCGAGTACTATATATGTATAACATAAGAGCTCGCTTGATGATGTAGGTATCCTTTTTTTACCATATGTAGGTATCCATTTGGAAGAACATTTACTGGAAGGAGTTTGGCCTTCTGGCCTCCGTTTGGGTAGCATTCCTTACACTTCAAGTCACCAAGGTGATAAACTAATTCTCTAGTGTACTTCATGTTTTCAATGTCAACCTACATTTGTTTTTGTATATAACACATGAGGCTCTACACTCTAATTCTCAGTTTTCCCTACCTTATCTATTAAATATGAATAAACCTCAATCTACACACGAGATATTGAAAATTCAAGAATACTACTAGAACCCGATATTAAATTCCAGATACCCCTTTATGTATATCCTCGCCAGATGGGAATCAAGCAAATATGCCCTTTTCTATCTATTATATTTTCCTGTGTGGCTATCATTATTAATTATTCTGTAATAAAACTAGTGTTGTATACACAAAATCATTTGCCAAGCCATGCCAATACTAGACTTAGTGCTTACACTTCCCTCACAAATTTTTGAAATTGTGGACTGGTCCTTATGGTGTTCACAATGCCAGTGCAATCACAATAAAGCTGAAGTGCTTCGCATGCACCAACCTTAACAAACAGTTTGTCTGTCACACATGTGTAAGTTGTAAATTTCAACAATAGTAGAATTTAGAAAGAGTGGTAATATTTCTTAGCTAACAAGATAACATGGTTTCATAATATTCAAGACAATGTCAAATGATGGACATAATTTAAGGTGGGGTGAGCTCCATCACTTGCCCAGCTGAGCCAACAAAAAGTGATCCAACATCCCAGACTGCAAGACTGCTTCCTCGCTGTTTCACTTCCCTATCATACGTAGGAACTCGACCTAGCCGGCGATGCATACATATATAATATATTTTTGGTACAATTTTTGGTAGCGTGGCTACCCCACCTTATCCGATGGGGTCCTCCACCCATGACTCTAGATAAATCAGGGTGACAAAGTCAAAGTTTTATCTTTTTATGGCTAAGTAAATCATTCGAGAATATAATGCATGTTTGATAAAACAATAGCATGACAATGCATCGCAAATATAAGATCAAGGTGATCAAGGAGAGGTAAGATGCCTTTGTGATGATCTAGTCAGCTTCTTTGTTATCTTGTCCTAGTTCAACATTGTTACCTACTTACCATAAAAGCAAACATAAGCAAATACACACAAAAATGAGTTACTAAGTGCAGGAAAAAAATATGTGCGAAGATGGAGAGATCCAGAATAGGGTTGGAATTGCAAGATTTGGTTTTATATTAGTATTGAATATTAAAGGATTGTCACATGATGAAATTGACATGGAAGGTTAATCTACGTGAAAGAGATAAATGCCATCGTCTTACCAGTGGCAAATGGAACCAATAGTCATTCCAGCATAACAGATAACTGGAGTGTTTATTAAAGCAACAGGTGAAAGTATGCACTAATGATTGTCCATTGAGATGATCCATAAAACATAAAGGTCTCATGTATGCCTATCCAAAGGTGTAGCTATGCCCCAAGGCTGATTGGGCCATTATCTAGGTCATGTCGTTGGATTTTGATTGTAGCACATTCGACATTGTTTAACAATGTAGCACGTGTTCGGCCTGGGCTTGCCCGGGCTTGGCCCTGTCCTGGCTGTGCCACTGCACCTATGATTAGTTCGTGAGTGAGGCCATAGATCAGACAGCACATGTGAATACCACGTGTAAGATCAGGGTTACATCAAAATTAATGCACGACATGCTCGAGTTTGGTTATCCATGGGTTCTATACTTTTTTCTTCCAATATATATTTGAACCTTTATAATTCAAGGTCGCCAAATGGATGGCTTCTATTATTTATTTTTATCCTCACTAATTAATGTGAGACTCTTTAGGAAGAATGTAATTAGTATTGATATAGTAATGTAATAATAAATAATGAAATTTACCATCAGTATTTTTGCATATCGGTTTTTGGGAACTCTGAAAATAATGATGTTAGAGAATTCTAGCATATCCCCTAGCATGAACTTCCAAAAGCCACTCATTGGGAGCCTCCCGAAAAATTAGCGTATTGGGAGGTTGTCTTCTAGCATATCCCCTAAACTTATATCATAATAAGTTTTGTTAGCTAATTGTCACTCCTTTATGCATACAAACATCATTTCAACTACAATATTTATGTCATATTAGTTCAAACATTGATGTTCAGCCATACAAATCCAACAACATTTCAATCCATAACTTTCAAATCTTGAAATTTTAAAATTCAAATTTAGAAGAAAATAAGTGTAGGTCCAAGTGAAGTAAATAATTTAATAAAAACATGATGGTGCATGTATGAACTTACCATGAAGTTCCCACAAGGGCTCCACAGGGTCATCTTAAAGTTGCTTACGCATATGTCAGTCTTCAACCTTTCTACGCGCTTTAAGACATCTCTATATTATGTCTTCATGATGCTCAAGCATTCCAGGTATTCGCATTTAATAATACTTAAAGTTCTCATTTTTGGCCTCTCTCATTCTCTATTATCTTTTATGCATGATTATATTTTTTTCCATGGTCCCTCATAGTGTCTTTTGGTCCCATAATCTATTAAATCTGCTAACAATTGCAAAGCGTCCTTGCAACACACCAAAGGCTCTTTCAACATTCTTTCTAATAGCTTATTGATCCTTGGCAAGCTCTTTTGTTGCCTTCGGGGTGTGTGTTCACAAATGTGGACCATGAGAGATAGATACCATCCGCAACAAAAAGACTTACAAACAAAGGTAGAGAATTGACATGGAAGGTTAATCTACATGAAAGATGCAAGGTAGAGAATTCCCAACAAAAAGACTTACAAACAAAGGAGACATTTGTTGGATTTGAGGTCATTATGAGAGCTAGGCACCCCAAAGTAACAATGACAAATCCATAGATTGTGGGATGCAACTACTTCAAGAATGATTGTTGAATCATGACAATGACTAGGGAATTTCCCGTGCCACTTTCTAGGGCAATTCTTCCATCTTTAGCACATGCAATCCATGCTCTCAAGCATCCTCGGGAACCCTAATTGATGCACCAATATCCATCAGCCTTGCAATGTCGTCTACACTGGTAGTTCTCCGGTAGTCGCTTCCACAGAGCTCAATCACAAACTTTGCAAATTTCCCCACGCTCTTGATGGTGTCTTCGTCTATGGTGTAAAGGTATTCATTTGTAGCTTCAGCTGGGGATCTGTGATCATGCGCATTGCCGACATTATCTTCTAAAAAGCATAGGTGCCAAGTTCTTTGGTTACATTTCTCTTCTGCTTGAGATAATCATGATTGTGTTCCACGACAGTTGCAATTCACAGGAAGAGCTCACTAGACATTCTAAAACGTTGCATGAAGAGTGCGTCGGGATACACCAAGTAATCACTTATGAGACATGCATCAACTTCTTCCTAATACAGAAGATAGCACACACGCCCTGGTTGAGAACCACGTCTAAGTATTTTGTTGGTCACCTCCTCTTGAATGATTAACTTCCGCCCCATCTTGAAGTCATCTTCCTCCTCCTCCTCCTCCTCCTACTCCTCGGATGAAAGTCTGAGAAAAACTCCCAAACAAGACTCCTCATTTGTGCATTGAATTAAACAATTAAACGAACGCAAATCTTCAAATGCAGTTTTGCTAAAAAAAATGAAAAGAAAAAGCATGCAACCCTTTAGTTGAACACTTTGTGTGCGTCGCCGACGGAAGCTCGTGGTGGCCTGCAGGAGCTCAAGGAGGCTGGGAAGTGTGTATGGGGGATTGAGCTGATTCTCTGCCTTGCTGAAGCTCATGGCACGGCATGGCCGCAACATTAGAGCTCGGGGGTGGCGGGGCGGTGCCTCCCTAAATGGCTACACGTGCGGCAATGGTGGTGACAAGAGTTTCCGCTCGTGTGGTTGGTAATAGTCGCGGCGAGGAGACTCGTCTCAGACGGCAAGTGGTGTCTCCGGTGGGAGGAGGAGGAGGGACGGCGATGGTTCCGATGATGATGATAGAAGGTAGTGACCGGGCGGTGAAATTTCTCCCACAACATTTTCTTGTTTCAAAGTGGGATTGGGATGCCCAAAACTTCCCCGAGTATTAGGAGCTAGATGATGTTTTTTGGGAGGTCCCAAAAAATTTTGGGGATCTGCTACAGTAATAATTGAAGTCCTTTTTGGAGTTGTAGGTGTTTGATAGAATTGCTCTTAGTACTGTTTTCGAAGAAACTGTAATCCTTAGGCTACCCGTAGTGCAAAGTATTATACATTAGTATCATGCATATTGCAACTCCATAGTGTATAGTATCATAGGTTAATAGTTTATATGATCTTATTTATTGTTTTGCGCATGGTAGCACATCACTAATTCTTTCATGCATGCAGAACTACGTGGCAACTTGCTCCACATGGTACTGGGTTTTGACTGTACTCCAGGTAACCTTACTGCGTTTCTTCACCTCATTAATCAACCACATTTCATATAAAATTGATCCGTAGTTACGAATTTTATGGTTCTGGGATTCAAGGAGGTTTCTATGCCAATGGCTAAACTGCCTGAAAATGTCATCACTATCTAGTATAGTATAACTTGAAAGCAATTCTCTTGCAGGTTGTAACCATCATCCTTTTTGTCTTCACTTTTGATTTGCATCTTCGCTGCAACAAAAAACATACTCCCTCCGTCCGAAAATACTTGACATCAAAATGGACAAAAAAGGATGTATCTAGAACTAAAATACATCTAGATACATCCCCTTTATTCATTTTGATGACAAGTATTTCCGGACAGAGGGAGTACATATTGTTGTCATCTTGTATCATCTCGTATTCTCATAGTCAGCGCTTCATATTACAATCATCCCTCCCATGTTACACTAACACAGCTCCTTCACCTGTTGGATATGTAAGCAGATCCCGGTGTCAGTTGGAGTGTCCATGTACCAGGCAGCAGGTTTGGTGCAGGGGAAGAGGGCGCTATCATCAAGAGCAAATAACCAGACCAGCCCAAAAGCTCATCAGATATTAGTGTACTGCTTCTTTGGTGTCACCGCCGGTGTCCTCGCCGGTCTGCTTGGGGTCGGTGGGGGCGTCGTCATGGGGCCTCTCTTCCTGGAGCTCGGTATCCATCCGCGGGTAAAAAAGAAAGAGAGAAAAAAACTTTGTTTACCGGATGCTTCAACCATTTGATGGTGTTCTATTTGCACTTTTCATTTGTTCATTCATCGCATATTTGAGCTGTAGGCGTGTTCCATTACACTGGTGCAGGTCTCGAGTGCGACGGCCAGCTTTGCGATGATGTTCTCATCTTCCATGGCGGCCGTGGAATACTACCTGCTGAAACGGTTCCCTGTACCATACGGTAATGTCTCTTTTTCTCTGTTTCTCCTATGGGAGTAGTGATCATGCACTGCTATCTTACTATTTTTGTCTGAAATTTGTGCAGCTCTCTTCTTCACTGGCCTGACATTTGTTGCCGCGATTGTTGGCCAGTGGGTCGCAAGGAAGCTGGTCAATTGGCTAGGGCGGGCATCATTTATCATCTTCATATTGTCCTCCATGATCTTCGTTAGCGCCATTTCTCTAGGTACCTTTACCGGTTTTCCTCTCACTGCGACCATTCCATTCAGGTTACGCGGTCGCATACCCAATACAAGAAGTTCTTAAATCTGCTGTTCTGCAGGTGGAGTCGGCGTCTCCAAGACGACTCACAAGATGGCGCGGCACGAGTACATGGGATTCGGCAACATTTGCAACTATCATGCGTAGGAAGATGCTGCCCTACAAGAACAGCGTGCTGATTGTGCAGTTTCAGTGGATGGAACGCTGTGATGTTTGTTTGCAGATGCCAAGTTGAACCACAAGGCCAGGAGATAAGAATTCCAGCCAGTAGTTCCTTCCAACATACGACTAGTATTTGCTAGTCACCCATTGTAAATGTACCTTCAGATGGATAAACCGTAGTTCTTAATAGATTAATGCTATTTCTGACTTCTGGTAAGTTTAGAGCTACTTTTCAGAATGCCTTTCTTCATAGGAGTCAAAAAGTAACTCATGTTAAGTTTTGCCAACATATAAAAGAACACACAAGTAGCAACGATTTCAAACAACTCAGATATTACAGGTGCGCATGCAGCGCAAAACATATCATCCTTTCCTCTATACAGTTTATGCCCAACACTCTTGTGATCATATTGTGCTTATTCACTATATGCTTTATTCCAAGATATCCGCAAGCAAGCAAGCTGACACTCCTACAAAAACGCCAGGATCGGCAAAACTAACTCGTCTTATGAAGACACACGCGCACACACACTTATCAGCGTGGACGCAGCACACACGTGAGAACTGAAAGTGTTTCCTTATTACCTCAATTTTGCATAGGCGATAGGCAGCAGGCATACACATATCAAAGCTTCTTTGGGAACTTGTATGTTTTCTTGAGGAATTTTGTGGCCGCCTCATCGTACCGGTAGCACAAAACTCGCAGGATAGTGTTCGGGTCATTTGCGCTCCACTGGGCGGGCACACGAGGAGGTTTCGCGAAGCTAGATTTGGTTGGAGATCCCTGGCGTTCGGTAATCGCTTGCTTGAAACGCTGGATGAGGGATTCTGTATCTGTTCGTAGGAGTGGCAGAACGCTCTTCACCTCTGATGAAGCCTTGTCAACCAGTTCATGTGGCAGGCCATCACCATTTGCCAAGTACAATCCTCTGAGGGCTCTGAAATCATTCTCTATGATCTGAGCGTCTTGAAGGGTGAAAGCGCGTGTAGGTCCACCAGCAAGAAGCACCAGCAGGAACCCATCAAAGGAAGCTTTCATCAACGCGGTTATGAGATGGTCCCGCGGCTCATTACGCATTATGCCAGATATCACCCCAAGGGTAGAGTGAAGCTCTCTCAACAAAGGCTCCACCCTGTTTGACGCAGCACCACCGACATACAGCATGTCCAAGAGAACATGACTCAAATAACTGAATACCACCTTATGTGCTGTTGCGTCACACAGCTGACGGATGCCGTCTTGGCAACTTGCCTGGGATAGCTCAAACTTGATGTTCATTCCATCAGTGGTGCCAATACCATCCTGAGATAATTCACTGTTCCGCAAACATTTTTTCGCCTTCTTCTTCAGATTCTCCACCTCAGTTCGGATGTAATGGAATGTATTTATTTGTACACAGAGTTCAGGAAGATCGCATCCTTCCGACTTTCCAGTAGAAGATCCAACTTGCGATCCGCGATTCAGAAGAGCATGTGGCTTTTCCTTTTTCTTGAATAATTTGGATCCAACATCGCATCTTGTTAAATGAGGCAGTTGTGGAGTAGCAGTACTCTGGGTCCCTGCGCACCAATGCTAAATGAATCCACCCTGTGTAAATATTGAAATAATTGTATGAGAAAAGAATCTTCATGCTCAGACATACCATGGCAAGATTTTGCTTTCGAGACATAATACTGTAGAATCCCATCTAGCCCAGCTGCTAAATCAGAAACCAAAGTAGAGTGCATTGATATGGGCAACTCAAAAAACGCATCTAAAATTTCATCAACCATCCTTAGCATCTCCATGGAAGAAGGAGCAAAGCTCTGCCTGTTAGCTTTTGGATTCCATGTCTGCATGCAGATTCACAAATTAGAGGAATACTGGTATAGCGGTAGGGTTACTCTATAGTGATATCAGACTATACAGCATTGCGCAAAATAATGTGAAAGAGCTCTTGGCATTCAATGATATCGACTATCCAATAGATGGTTGAGAATGGCTGCATATCTAAATATGCTAATCACTCAAGAAAGATATGCAATTGCAACATAGGAAAATGCACCTTCTATTATCCATATTAAAGTACACCACTAGTAGTTTATAACGTGCATCAGCCAGCTGCAGAAATAGACTAATCTGATATAATAGCAACTATGAATAAACTATAAAAGCTTGCAAAGGTAATAATTAAGGGTTGATGAAAGGATACAGCATACTAAATCCATGGATAACATTGTAAAAGGCTAAATAACTGAATTTGCATGGTTACTACTATAGATACGGTATGGGACATTGAGTAGGATCACCTCCTGCTGTAAACTTTGGTCAACCCATTCTTTAAGTTTGTCCACTCGTTCTTTCATCCAACCTTTGACCAGAGCAGCAATTGCATTTTCAGCTTCATACGGTGGCATCTGTCTAATCAATGACTTGCCTCCATCATCACTGTCCAGAAAGTCTTCAACTGCAATATTAACCAGACTCTTCTCTAACTTGTCAGCAGCGTTAAGCACTTGAGCCGTGTCTTGTGTGAACTTTGTACGCCCAACCATAAATTGCTTCAGCTCATTACCAAAGCAAGAATGAAGGGTTGTAACTGCAACACCAGAAGCAAGCGGGTGCCATTTCTTCAGTATTGGACTGTAGATATTTTTCTCCTTCGAAGCAAGGTCACTAATATCCTTTGCGAGGATTGCAAGAACTGGCACAGGATTCCTTGATGATCGCTTTGAGTCTGCCTCATCCATTCTCTGCACAAATCAGCAGAGCGTCAGAATCAATGCATATTACTGGCATAAACACCAGAACGAGTGTCAAAAGGCCAATATTAAGATCAAGCATTTTTTAACGCTCCCTAAAACTATAAATAAGCAGATCAATATTGCTGACAGTGATCAGTGATGTTTAATGTCCAATTTTGTAGCACGTTTAAAAACCATTGTCTCATGGTGAGATAAAAGAAAATGGTGATAGTAACAATAAATGAGTATGAGACTTGCATTATTCGTCCTTTGAGTGAAGTGGGCTAAGCAGAACAATTCACAGTTTAAACTTACTTGAGCAAAAGCAGTACGGAGCGAGGACCGTATATAGGTTTCGATCTTGCCACGCACCACATCAGTCTTTTGTTTCCTTTTACCAGGGTGTTTTTGAGATATATCTTCAAGAAGAATCTTCGCAGCTGAGACTCCTATTGTGACAATACCTTGCATCGAAACAATGTTGCTAGCATTGAAAGTTTCATGGTAAGCTAGCAATCTTTTCTCTGTCCAACCCGTTATGGAACTTAAAATGGAGATCAATACGTCACAGTAATCTGGATCTTCTGCGTTTTTTGCATCTTTTACAACTACATTTAACTGATTCTCAGCAGCAGAAAGTAACTCAATATCTACTTGGTCCGATGTGACAAAATGGTTGAACAACGCCCAGGCAAAGCAGAGGTTGTGAAGCATCTGATTAATCCCAAGAATAACCCAAGTCTTCTTCAATAACCCCATCACTTCATCAACTTCATCAACCACAGTACCATTCTCACTATCAAAGCAAGCTTCTACCAACATTTGATAGATATGGAGATTGAATGGAAAGCCATCTGCCCAGTGACATTCATCAGAACTTCCACCTAGGGACCTACCAGCAAGGGACTTCACCGCACTGCATAGTTCCTGCATCGATTCCAAGTTCTTCCCGTTTTGAAGTGACTTATCATATGCTCTACTTATTATCTCTCGCAATGTCTGTGCATAAATGTCTGATTTGCTCAAGGGAATAAGTGGGTGAACCAGCAAACCAGCCTCAAGAAGCTTCAAGTTCCTAAACTGCCAGGCCTCGTACTCATGTGGATCAGGGAAATCTGATGCTTTAGATCGCTGCAGAAACTCTAAGGGCAAAATCATTGATTCAGCACGTCTACCTAGCTGCTTGAAGAAGAAAAGGTGAAATTAATCTTAATGGTCAAACTATTTTTGTACATGACAGAGATCTCTATTGTTTTACATGAATATAAGTTCACAGCATAGCTGATGGTGGCTCAACTATACAAGTTAATGGCGCTCAAAGCAATTCACTTGCTAAAATAGAATGATTGCCAGTGTTAGAGCTTGACAAGTCCAGAACAAGCAAGAATGTCCTACCAACTTCCTCTATCTTGAAAAAAAAAATCCAACTAACAGACAGTTCATGTCTGATATGTCTAAAAGGAGACATGCATTTCAGGTTTTGCATGTCGATAACGACCTGAAATCACAACAAAATAAGAATCAAAGGTACCCAAACAAATCTTAACGAGAGGGATATAAATATTAAATTCCATTTTTCAGTGGGTCCACATCTCACAGGTAGAGCATATATTGGTTATGATTTCAATGCTCAGTTTCTGCTAATCTGTTCAGGTTATTATTGCCTTGCTATGTGAGCAGTGAATAACTGAAGTATCTTTTTTCTTACATGGAATGACTGAAGTATTGACAGTGATAAGAATCAACGACTGATACAAGTCCATGAAAATATTCAATGACAAATTATTCTTGACAGTTCACAGAGATTGTATCAGATAACGTATACCATAACTGCTAAACACCGCAACTGAAGTTTGAACAGTTCACCTTAGGAAACACAATTAGCAAATTTACACTCAGAGCTTGACGGGATAAAAAAAAAGAATATCACTACTTGTTTGATTTCATATTACACCCACAACATTATCTAAAAACTCTTATATGCAGAACCGAATACCAGGTTGACATGGACAATTTTTGTCCGTTGCCAATCCCGCTCATAATTGGAGCCTACGTCTGCACTCAGGCCCCATGTAAAAGCAAGAAAACACCATCATTAAGCAACCATTGGAGCATAAAGTACAGGCTGCCAAAGGACAGAGACCATGAAGAAGGGAATAGGTACTTGCATCAATGATTCATGCAATATATCACTGCTTTAAATTGTCATGCAGCAAAAAAACGAGCAAATTCTTTTCCACTTAATTACTCCTACCTTATAAAAAAGCAGCTGGTCACCACATATCAGTTGCGATCTTAACCAATACTCAAGGAAGGTAAATTCCATATGATCTTCCAAATCTCAAGATCACCAAACTGAGACAAGCCACTGGCCGCTCAACGATCACACTATTGGCCTACCAATCACACACCAATAACAGGCTAACGCGAACCCAGACGAGAGATCTAATACAACTGTGAAGCCCACCGACACTGCAACAACCAGCGAAACAAGCAATCGGAAATAAATAAAGGGAAGCCACATTTCGAGGAAGCGAGATGCAACCTGGCCGGCGGCGATGCGGAGAAGCCCGCGGCGGATCCTCGAGTCGGCCTGCTCCGTGACACGTAAATTGACCCGCACCAGCTCCATCACCGTCTCTGGCCTCCGCGGCGCCTCCATCCCGGCCTTAGATGACGCCGACGGACTGAGCCCGAGCGACCTCTTCACCTTGCTGGCCGCCGTCGACGTCCGCGAACGCTGCAGGCCGGAGGACGAGGAAGAGGAGAAGGACGTCGAGGTGGATGTGGAGGAGGTGGAACGGGCGCTGGTGGAGGAGGGGGCGGACTGGGGGATGTAGATGAGGGGCCTGCCGCCGGTGGCGCGGGAGGCGGCGACGAGGACCTCGTAGGCGGTGGTGCGGAGGTCGGCGTCGGAGAGCGGCACGCCGAGGCCGGGGAATGGGGCCGCGAGCGGCATCGCGGAGGAGGAGGTTGCGGTGACAGCGGTGGCGGCGGCAGTTGCGAGGTCGCTCGAGAGGGAAGAGGTCCAGGAGGCGGAGGCGGAGGCGGAGCGGGAGTCGGGGAGGAGGCGCGCCATGCTGCCCATGCTTTCGGCTTATTTTTGTTCTTTGTTTATTATTGTAGCTGCTCATCGATTTTGCGGTTGGTTGGGGTGTGTTGTGTTTGAGTGAAACGTCTCGTTTGCAACAAACCACCGTATAACCCACAACCACAAATCTACTTTTATTTTTTATTTTAAAAAAATCTACTTCTATTTTCCCTTAGAATTAGACAAAAAAATTATGGGGGAGAATTAGACAGAGTTACTTGTGAGCAACTTCAGCACCGTCCCATTTTAGAGCGGTCAGGGCAACTCCACTGCGGACCAAACCTTCCGTAAATGTTTGGATTGAACGGTTCACGCACTTTTACCCATCTAATGTCGGTCACAAAAAATGTACGAGCTGGTCCGAAAATCCCGCAAACCGACATCAATTTAGAGGAGATTTCGGGGAGTTTCGACATCCGCCACAACGGATTCCGACAACATGGACCCACCCAAATCGACACGTGGAGCCTGGACATTTGCACAACCACGCATGTCCTCTCCCGCTCCTTACGTCCCGATCAGCGCCCCCAGCCGATGACGATGTTCGCCCGCACGGTCGCGTATGTAGGACCTGGACCTGGATGTGTTCGCCTGCAAGGTTGCATATGCGCTACGCCAAGTCCGGCGCCCCATGGCGAAGGAGAAGTCGGACAAGACTTAGAAGGCGGTGGGGGGCGGTCAAGCCGACACTCATCATCTAAAGTGCACTGGATTGTAGCCCTGGCCCGTCCAGCTAAAGCCGGCCTATTACCACGTCACCCAACACCTCTGTCTGAACGGTACCCAAGAATCGCCGCAACAATCCTTGTCCTCCTTCACTTCCGGTCATCAAGCGTCGTCCATCATCGGCCTCAACGGTGACTACCTCTTCACAAAGTCTTATTCGGTCGACTCTCGTTCTTGAGTTGACATTGTTATAGCTTGTTGTGTTCTTCACAATTATGCACTATCACAAAGGATTGATGACTTTATTATACCTGAAGTGACATGGACCGCCCAATCAATTTGAACATCAAGGCAACAAAGCAAGTGACACTAGGGCCGTGGTAGACCGTAGGCTACAAATGGTAGCCCAAATGTGGGAAGATAGACAACTCGTGTATGTTAATCTATGAGTGTGGCACACTTGTGATGTTTATGCAACTATATTCGAATTCATTTGATGGTGGACAGATTGTATCACTTACTATATTTGAACTATGTATTTGTGATGTTTATGCAACTACATTTGAATTTATTTGATGACTAGATAGATTGTATCATTTACTATATTTGAACCATGTATTTATGATGTTTATGCAACTACATTTGAATTTATTTGATGGCTGGACAGATTGTATCACTTACTACATTTGAACCATGTATTTGTGATATTTATGCAACCACATTTGAATATTTTTTTGATAGATAGACAGATTGTATCATTTAATATATTTGAACCATGTATTTGTGATGTTTATGAAACTACATTTGAATTTATTTGATGGCTAAACAGATTGTATCATTTACTATATTTGAACCATGTATTTGTGATGTTTATGTAACTACGTTTGGAATTTATTTGATGGTTGGACATATTGTATCATTTACTATATTTGAATCATGTATTTGTGATGTTTATGCAACTACATTTAAATTTATTTCATGGCTGGACAGAAATGGACTCCAAGAGTGTTGAAGTCACCGCTGCAAGTGGGAACTCCAAGAGAGCTGGGATCATTGTATGGATGATGAGGACATTGATACAATTGTTACACCCACAGCCCCTGCTGCTATACATACTGGACCAATTATTAGAGCTCGCGCACACCAACTAAATTACCAGGTATTTTCGTTTCTTGGTAATGATTCTAATGTTCATGAGAATATGATGCTGCCTAAATTGGATACATTTGTTTTTCTTACAAATGAAGGGCCTAGCTTGGAGAAGGATGAACATTGGAGCAAAAACAAGCATGGAGATGATGGCATGCGCAAGGGAAACAAGAACGGAGTTACAAGTGATGATTTCATGACTTTGAAGCCACCATAATGGGTGCATGAAGCCTTGGACGAAATATACAAGATGCCACTTCAAAAATTTCGTCCCGGGGCTATTCTAGGTGTTGCGTCACGTTATTATTGGGCCAGGCCCATGTAATTTCGAAATAAATAAGTATAGGCTATTTTTAGAGTCCGTATGTGTGGGAAAACAAGAGATAGGGTTGATTTTGGACCCCTCCACCAAGGGCCACGAAATTCCCCCCCTCTTCCTCCATATATACAGCCCTTAGGGCATCGTTTAGACTTTGGGTTTTGTTTAGATTAAAAGTTTGCCATAGCTGCAACTTCGCGTACTTCGTTTGTGTTCAACGACCAGACAAAGGCGTCACAGAACCCCACCTTGATCAATAAAGCTTTCATCTTATATTCACAATATCCAGATTGCAATCTCAGTTTCTTGCTTGTTCTTCGTTTGCTCGCAGGAAACAGACCCTCGTGGTCAGGTTGATCGTGCTCCGGCGTGGTCAATAACCTCTCGGAGTTGGTTTAGCGATTGCTAAGGTGCCACGTCCTCGCACGTTCGTAGTCGGATCGTCAAAGTCGACTTCCACCAAAGCGATATCCATCATCTCATCGAAAGACGGGATACCTTTGCCTCTATCAATGGACCAATTCCATGACCAAAATCATGCTTGTTTTTTTGGTTGGTCTTATTGCTGATGGGAAGAGAACTCCAAGTGGATTCAGGGATGTGTGTAATAGACAATGTGATGTTGTTTTGAACGAGCCGTTCAAGCTAGTTGTCGCTGGAGATCAAATCAGAAACCATCTCAAAAGTGAAGGAAGATTTGAGGAAGGGTAATCAATTTTTGAAGAATTTAATTAAGTGAAGCTCTATGGGATGAAGATACTTGCACAATTAGGCTCAGTGATGAGCACTATGCAGGGCATTGTATGGTATGCTTCTCACCGTACAAATCTAATGCCACTTTATGTCTGCATTATGCTAATCATTTGCACATTGTTTATCGACCCACACATCTGATGCCCCCTTCTTGAATACCCCAATGGAATACTATCATGTCATGGCTTCCATTTATGGGACAACTGGGGTTAAGGGGCTGAATGCTAGGTCTAACAATGATCTTGTTTCTATTGGTCACAAAGATGAGGAGAATGGTGAGGTGAACACGTCACCAAATGTTGTCGAGTCTTCTCACCCCAAAGCACCACCCAAAAGGAAGGCCAAGGTATAGCACATTGTTGATGATCTACTAGTTATCACTCTCAAAGATGGGTTCAAACTTGTGGCTGAAGAACTTGTGAAGTCTAGTGGAGATGATGATGATATACCCGATGTCCTTTGGGACAAAGTCTCCACATTGCCAGATTTTGATGAAGAGCACCTAACCCACTACTATGCTCATCTTGTGGACAACCCCAAGACTACAAGAGCCTTCATGAAACTTTCCCAAACCAACAAGGTTGTTTGGGTGAGTAGGTATGTGAAGAAGAACTTCTAAATTCGATATGGTTGTATGGCTGTCAAGTATGTGAACTTGACACGTATGGTTGCACTTTGGTTGCTTTTGGAGAATCCGTATGTGAACTAGAGATGTATGGCCGTCAAGTATGTGAACTTGACATGTATAGCTCTATTGCACTTTAGTTGCTTTTGAAAATTTGGTATGTGAACTAGACATGTATGGTTGTCAAGTATGTTGACTATGTGCACCTTGTTGAAATCTGTATTAAATGTGATGCCATTTATGTGTCAAGTTTGTCAATATATCTTGTCATGTTGTCTTTCTTGAAATACAAATGAAATGCTGCCAAAAACTCAAATTTTATGTCATTCCATTGTTCATCCCGTGCTTCCAACCAAACACCAGAACGGAAACCAACCAGTTACACTTTTTTGCTCCTACCAAACACAGGGAACCAGCCCATTCCTCATGAATGGAACCATTCCATTCCATGATATTTGGTTCCCAACTAAACACACCCTTTATGTTTTGTGTCTCTAAACTTTTGCTACTCGTAACGCTTCACGCATGCTTATCATGTTACACTTATATGCATGTTGGCATTCATGAGAGTTCACAGTTTGCTATGCACTGTCATGTTCTTCATGATAAATCCCATTACACTGCTAGCTCTGATTCCATGATGTAGGGGGAGTTCACCACAATTTCAAAATGCCATGTGCATTTGCATTCAAAAGAAAATTCTTCAATGTACGCATCTTCATGGGGACTTCTCTCTATATAGTGGAATCGAAATCCTTTCGAGACTTTAACCAATTTTGTAATCGATCACCAAAAGGGGGTGATTGTAAGTGCATCTAGTTCCCCTTATAAGTTTTGCCGGATTAATGGCAGAAGTGGTTAAGGAACCAATGTGTTTGTGAGCATATGCAGGTGAAATTCCATGAGGATTTGGTTTAACCTATGATGTATGACCTATAAAAATGTTTTGACAACATTGAAATGTTTGGCGTGTTCATTGTAGAATTGGCATGAAGACTTGTAGTTCTTTACTAGTTCCTTTTATTCTTCTTTGAGTCAATAGAACACCATAGTGTTAAGGGGCTCCAAGTGTTATTGAGGCAGTCTGTCTTCAAGTATGGTCAATCGAACCTATCTCTTCATATAGTTGAAGACTTGGAAATATCCTTCCAGCCAAAGTATTTAAGCTTGCATGTCGAAGGTGATTCTGCAGAACATGCGAGTTTGTTCGCCAAAGAGTTAGGAAACCTATTGTAAGGTTGTCCTACTATGAAGAATTTGAGAGTTCAAATTTCTAACTATTATGATAGCTGATGACAACACTTTGGTATGTGTGTCTCGTCCAATGGTCATATCGGCCCCTCAGGTTGTGACCCCAGCTATAAATAACCTCTACCTCCAATCATTTGAGGTTGGCTGCTCCGCGTGATTCGAGACAAGTGTTGTTTGAGCAAACCACCTTCTGAATTTTTTTGAGTAAATCATAAGTGCGGAAAAACCTTAGAGCCTAATAGATAAACGATTGAGTACCACTGAAGAAAGTTCACTAAACACTTCTTAATACTGAAGACCGAGCATCTTTGAGATGGTTAAGTGTTCGTTCAGAGCATCCAGCCTATGGATTTGCCGAATAAAAAGTTTGTGACGATCTGAAGATCACCGCAAGATCTACCACGAGCGTTGGGCGAGTTCTAAGTGAGCTTGGCTCAAAGAGAATAAGGTGAGGGCTTTCGTGTCTTCCGAGCTTTGGCACAACCCCTCCAACCAGACGTAGAGTTGTGCCGGCAACTTGAACTGAGTCAACAAATCATATATGTCTTCACTCCATTTATTAACTCTACTTTACTTTGTGCATTATGCCTCGTGTAAAGAATTTGCTTCCTTCTCTCTCTGAAGACTTTTTCTGAATACTTATCTTTCCCGTTGCTATGCACTATGCTTAGTTATGTTTTCAGTATTGTTGTATTGAAGTGTTTCTGCCTCTTCATTAGACTATTTTAGTTATACTATTACTGCTACTTCATTTCCATGCCATCATCTGTTTTGTTATCATTGTTTCAGTTTTGATCGCACGTATGTTTAAGTTTA
This sequence comes from Triticum aestivum, assembly GCF_018294505.1. Lineage (NCBI taxonomy): Eukaryota > Viridiplantae > Streptophyta > Magnoliopsida > Poales > Poaceae > Triticum > Triticum aestivum. The sequence continues at coordinate 427,219,982 of NC_057804.1, read as the reverse complement.
CTGCTGCCTAGCTTAAGTTTTCCTTTAGTACTTCTTCGGTATTAGTTTGTATTGTTTTTTTTCCTGATTACTTTGTTTTCTTCGAAGAATTAACCCTTTTGGAGTAGCTCTTTCAAAAAAATTGTTGAAATCTTACATTCACCCTCCCTCTGGTTGATTAACTTGATCTTAACGAAAAAGGGTTTCCCCGCTTTATGTATAAAGCATCATCTCCGATTACAACTGATAGACCGAACAACGCACACAACGCACACACCCAAGGCAAGATACAAAGGTGCCGGGCACCGACACACCACTCCACCGACAACAATAGAGAGGTGAACCGGACAACAACGAAGCCAGACCTCCAAAGCGATGCCTCCAAGAAGGGTACGACCATGGATAGTCGCCACCGCCCGATCCGTGAAGATCAGGTTTTCACCCGGAGCAAGGCGGTAAGAGTGGGAACGCCGCGACGGAGCCTTCAGGAAGGGTACGGCGTCAATTGCCGCCACCGTCGGCCAGTCAAAGGACTGGGCAAGTGGTGTACCCCGACGCCCACACTCCACCGTCGCACCCTAACTCCGCCAACCACCCGCAACCACGCCACCTGCGAGGCCATGGATGCGCGCCCGCACCTGAGACGCACGCTCCGTCCGCAAACGTCGCGCCTCCCGCCGCCAGAGCCGCCGCCCTGCAACCAGACAACCCCGAGACCTACACAAAGGCCCTGGCTTTGGACCAACCGACGGCCCTCAATCGACAGATTCACCCGCAGACGCTCCGCTGGAAGACCTATGCCAACCCGTCCGCGGCCGAGGGACGTGGGAGAAAGGGGAGCGAACAAATCCGGACCGGCACAGTATCTTAGATAATTAGTTTTGCAAGTGAACATTTTCTTTACCTTCCTTTCTGTAAAATCTTCAAACCATGTCAGACATTCACTATCATGCATAATATGTATGCTATTGTTTACTTTTCTGCTTTATGTTGGACTAATTTTTTTTACTTGGAATTTGAACATAGAGCATATGTGTTGGAAAACATGGATCCACCACACCGGTGCCCATGTGGCCATGTCCAGAATTAACTGTAATGCACATAGAACAGATGGAGTACATTATTGTTTCATAAAAAGCATAGCCCTTACAGGTTACAACATGGTGTCATTTATTGGGAAGAGAACATATACTACTACAACTCATTGTGATAATAATGGTAGTAAAAGAAGCCCCAACCCCCGGTGACGAGAGTTCAGTCTTGGCCTACTCAAATGCCGCCGTTCCCTGGCAGCCGCCGTAATTCTTGGCGAATCACCACTTCTTCAGGCAATCTGAAAACTCACAGCGATATATATGTTAGTATCGGCAGTATAAACCGAAAGGAATGAAGAAAAGAACTTAGAATTTGATTAGAGAAAGTTGTCTTTGCCTTGAGATGCCTCTTGGCAGCATCAAGCAAGGTCAGCGGGACATTTTTGGTTTGCTTATAGGCTTCGATCTTGTTCATCTCCTCGGTGTATCTCTCAAGGTTGGGCCTGTCTTTGGCGATCTCGTAGTTCCTCAGGTGAGAGTAGTATATCTGAACCCTCTCCAAGATGGTCACGTACGCAATATCCACCTGCAAGTAAAAGGAGTTGAAGCAAGCATTACCACAAACATTCCTGTGGAAATCAAAGCAGAACACATTTGGTTTAAGCTCGAACGGATTAGCATATAGTACCAAGCTAAATTGGCCAAGGAAGAACGGGCCGTCACTGAACTTGGACAGGGCAGCTTCGATCTTGTCTAGAGCAGCAACTGGTGAACAGAAGGATGTAATTAGTCCGAAACGATGTGCCTATGATTCAGAAAGTAGTCGCGGAGATGATTGTCAATTACCAGCTTCATCTGAAATGGCCACTTGGGAGATCAAGGGCGAGTAGAGTGCTTTGGTAAAGGCGTCAGCGTAAGCAATCAGCTCATCGGCGAACTGCCTCTTAGCCGGATCCTGGCAATCGACACATCCAAAGATTACAGCAAGACTGAAACATCATTTTCTTCCCTACAGTGAATGGGCTATATCATCTGATCTTACTTGAGGAAGCAGTGCCGGGCCTTGGAAATTGGTGTCGATGTACTTGATCAAATCCAAGCTCTCTCCGGTGACCTTGCCGTCGTGCTCCAGGGAAGGCACCTGTATATGAAGTGGAGGGATGATGATGAAGGTATAAGCATTGGGATGGTGCGAGAATAGGAGGGAATTCGATCCAGGGACAGATGATCATATGTATCGGTGAAGTGTGAGTCGGCGCGTACCGTGCCCTGTGGGTAAACATTCTCCTTGTACCATGCTGGTTTGTCCTCCAGATTGATGGCGACAAGCTTGATCTCCTCCTGCAGACCCTGCAGAGAACGACGCACGGAAAAGAACAGGGTTTCAGTTTCTTTTTCTTCTCCACGCAAGGTTCAGTGATGGATGGAAGATGTGACTTGGCATCGGCTGCAAGTACCTTGCAGTTCCGGGTAACCCAGGCGCGCTGAGCAAACGGGCAGGTGTAGCAAATGTACAGTCTTCACGTACGTACGTACGTACGTCGCCGCACATAATCAACCGACAGTTAGTTTAGTATAAGTAGTTAGCTCATGGAATGGATCCCGATGGATGCAGAAGTGAAGCTTACTAGTGGTGGTTGTAGGTGGTTACCTGGTGGTGCCATCGAAGAGGGTAGGGGGCTCGGAGACGGCGCCCAGTGCAGGCGGGAGCACTTCTTTCGTGGAACTGCAGCACACACACACACCACCGTCTCAATTACTCCATGTATAAAATGATGCAAGTACAACTATACATACCTAGGCGCTGAAGTAATCAGAGTAATCACGCACCTGGCTAGTGCTGCAGCTGCGGCCATTGCGAGTACGTGGTAGGGACGTGACAAGTGTAAGAGGCAGTGGTTGCTCGAGTCGTCTGAATGAGTTTCTGATGCGTTGGTCTGGTGACTGGTGAGCGAGTCGTCCCGGGTATTTATGCGTCGCCGGGAGGAGATGTGGGAGCCAAGTTGGCGACTGGAAATGGGATGACGGAAGGAAGGAAGGTCTCTTCCGGCTAATCGTACGTCTCCGTCAGTTCGTGATCGTGCACCTAGCTATCTGTTGGTCCCACCAAATCGGGCTGCGGTGTTTTGTCGCTTTTGACGTGGGTGACGTAACTGATTGGGTCATCATCCTCAGCGGCAGGCCCCGGCTGGTATAATGACGTTTGTTCTCAGCATTGACGTAATCGATTGGGTCATCTTTCGGAGGCGAATCTGCTTCCGGTAGAATGGCTGCCACTGCTATTTATTTATTGAGTTAAAAGCACTGTGTCCTATAACTTGCTCAGGATATGATGATTTAGTCCTAAAACTTACAAAATGAATCTATCCAGTCCCACAACTTGCAGCCAACGTGCAACTTTGGTCTTAGACCAATCAGAGCTCGACAACTGGACTGCTTGGGCCCAAGCTGGTTAGCGCACGCCTTTTTTGCAAATACCCCATGCCTTTCCTTGTTATGAACCCGCACTCACTAAAACACCTGAATTAATTGTTTTGGAGACCACGGTCGTTTGCCTACCCCCCCCCCCCCATTGCAGACAAACCAGCACTACTCGTCGCCCACCCCCTTTCTGTTCTTGCTCTCAGCTCACACCGCTCCTCCTCCTCGCCGCCGTCTAGCAAGCCGCCGCCGCCAAGCCCATGGTTTCGTGGAGTGATGACGGATCCAACTCCTCCTCGTCTGGTGGCGACTCCGCCAGCAGTCCGGTGAGATCCTCTCCACCAGCATCTGGCATTTAGGGTTAGGCGAAAATTGGGGATTTTTGACCAGATTTGATTTTAGGCTCCTCGCACCATTGACTGCTCCGATTGGAGCAGCCTTGCAGTAGATCTACCTGTTAGATGTGAGCACCAAGCAATGTGTGAGAAGTTGGTTGCCTTTGAGTCTGTTGACAGTGGAGGAAGATTCGTGGGTTGTGCACAAAAGGTTAGTAGATGTTCATAGTTGTATATGTAGATGGAATTGCTTTAGTAGATGTTCATAGTTGTACATGCTTTATCCATTTAAGAACATATGTGATTGAACTTCATTTGTGCCATTTTTATATGTTCTGTGCCATATTGCTGTAAGAAGAAGATTATCTTTTTTTAAATAATTTAGAGTGTTGTCCAAATATGTAGTGTTTAAGTAGCTAATTAATGCTCAAAGGTTACTGTGAAAATAGCAACCTGGATATGGTGTCAGTTAACTGAATCTTGATTCAGCGTTACTGAATTTTGTGCAGTTAACTAAATGTAGATTCAGTGTTACTGGATTTTGTGCAGTTAACTGAATCTTGATTTAGTGTTATTGAACTTTGTGCAGTTAACTGAATAATGCATTTCAATTTAAATGTTTTCCTCTTCAATTTTAGGATGGGCCTAAATGCCCCTATGTGCATTGGGTTGAGCTAGAGCGGCCTCCTCAATTGAAGATGAGTCTAGCTAGGGTCTTGGACATGTATGAAGAGGTGGTCAACCTCAGGCTCAGGCAAAATGTTGTTAATGCTGAAGAAAACTTTAAGATATTGGGAGAGAAGAAAAAGATGGAGCAAGATCTGAGGTTTTTTAAACTAGATTTTGCTAAGATGGTGGCTGACAAGGAGCAGGCAATTACTGAATCGGGCAACACAAGGCTAGCTCTCTCTGACCTAAAGATAGAACTCGAGAAGAAGAAAATGTTTGATAAATCTCTGACCAACATTCATCAGGTGGTAAGGGCTAAAGCAGAGAAAGAGAGGGATGAGATGAAGCAAGAGAGGGACAAAATGATGGAAGAGAGGGACAAATTGAAGGAAGAAAGGGATCAGTTGAAGAAAGAGATAAAGAAGCTAGAGTACATGATTGGTGACTTGTTCAAGCATAAGGAAGACACCAAGTGCAAGATAAGGAAGGACAGGGAGATGCTAGATGAATGTGAGTGATCCATTGCTGTTGTAATGCTGCCCAAACTTGGAGGTGATCTAATGGAATTTTATTAGTGGACTTGTTTAATTTAGTTAATGAGGATCAGTGGACTTGTTTAATTAAGTGAATTTCTGCCTAAATTTATGTTATCTTTGATGCAATGACCTAATATGCACTATACTATCTGAGTTTGAGTTATCTTTGATGCACTCAGTATCTTTGGTGCTCTAGTGGAATTCATATGGAGAGAACTGAACTTTTATTCTGTTTTCTGAATCTGGATTCAGTTAAGTGAGTTTTGATTTGGTTAACTGAATTTGGATTCAGTTAACTGATTTGTTGTGTCACTTAATTGATTTGCTATTCTAGTTAATTGAAATTTTGTTTAGTTTACTCAATTATGGTTCAGTTAACTGATTTTTGTTTAGTTAACTCAACTAGGGTTCAGTTTAGTGAAATTTTGTTCAGATAGAACATTGACTCATACATTCACTCATACATAGATAGAATTACATTCATACATTGCATACATCCCATCATCGACAGATCTCATGCATTGCATTCGTCGACAGATTTCGTACATAGATAGAAAGGTAGATCTAGGAGCATAGAAACTTAACAGCAAATTCATGGGTAGAGAATCCTAGTCCACCTCTACCTAGTGACCTAAAAAGGATGGAAATTTGCCCTCCTCCTTGCCCAGTAGATGATATCATCATTACTATGGTTCGAGCCAAGGGGGAATGCCTCCAGGAAGTGTCCCATGTCCTTGCGGTTGCGTGCTGCAAGGATCCTCTCTGCCAGTTGCCTTCTCTCCCTCCTTCTTGCCCCTCTATGTCTGGCTCCCCTGGGCACCTCTTCTTCTTCATGTATGACCTCTCCAGGATCCATGTCTCCTAGGGTTTTCTTTGGCGGCTGGGGGAGGAGAAGGGAGGGGTTTGGGTTTGACTGCTGTTTCTGCTAATGGGGTGTGCTTTATATAGTATGGTGACTGGTAGGTAGGCAGAAGATTAATGGTGGCTGGTAGGTAGGCAAAAGAGTAATAAACCAGCCCATTTTTAGGCCCACATTGCTTACTTAATCCCCAATGTGCAAATCTGGCAGGTATGGCCTTGATTTGCCGAATTTGTATTCCGTTAACTGAAATTTGTTTTACACAGTAGTGCCGAATTTTGTGTTCAGTTAACTTAATAGAAATACAGTTAATTGAACATGTTTAGAGACAACTGAATTGTTGTCTCAGCTAACTAAGTTTGATAACTGATTTTTTGTCTTTGACTATTTGTTTGATAACTATTTTTTTGCAGAATGTAGCATATGTACCTACAGAATGCTATTTATAGTACGTGTTCCACATGGTCTATCTAGCTATCCACATGCACATAGAAACAATAAAGCAGTACAATGCAACATTTCAAGCTAAGCACTGCAGCATTTGCAGACCAACATCATACATAGTTCAATTTGCAAACCACATAATTACAGATAACTTATGTGTTGTATATAGTAGCACACCTAACCATAGCATGTCCAAAATAGTTCTAACTTATATGTTGTGATGATATAGCAGCATACCTAGCTAACAACATCATAGTTCTAACTTATATGCTGTGATATATCATCATAGCTAGCTAACAGCATCATATTTCTAACTTATATGTTGTGATATAACAACATACCTAAGCAACATCTGCAGACCCTACTTTCTTCAGCATCCTCTTTCTTCACTCCTTCTTGAGCAACTTCATGCGCTCGGAGAGGCGCACCACCACAACTGCCCTCTTTACGGCTGCTCTCTTCTTCTTCTTGACCCCTTGTACGGTCGGCACCACACCCTCCTCCTCAACCTCCTGCTTGATGATGACGGCTTCAGGCAGATCTGGCAGCTCGTCCGCCTCAATGGGTAGGTTCCGGTCACCCTCCACGGCGGCGACGACCGGCGCAACTATCTGCACCTCCGGCTCATCGTTTGACAGGACAACGACCTCCTCAACCTCCTCGTCAGATGACTCATCGTTGGAGTCGTCATGTGGCCCAAGGAGGACAGATGGACCACGACGGTCCAAGTAGGCGGCGTTGACGGGCACTGGGAGGGCAACCATGACATCGCTGACGTGCTCAGTCCTGGACGCAACGCGCTCTGCATTCGGCTGGGCCAATGTCGCGGTGGATGAGCGGTACATCCACCAGCGGGCGCACTGCCTGGGGTCTGGGGAGCGCTGAACCTCGCGTATTGCCCACAGGAGGATGGTTGCCGGAGGGACGTTGAAGCTGGCGGGGAAGGCACAGAGCTTTTCAGCATCCGTCATCACCTTCACGAGACCGCGCGTGTGGATCCTCATCATCTGAAAACTTGGGAACCACCGCGCGATCTCCCTGTATTGCGCGCGTATCTCTTGGTTGTCGCCGGCCAGCTCTTCGACGGCCTTTTGCCGGCCGAGACTCTGGTCCATGGTGACGGCGGTGGCGTGGTCGTCGACCCGGGTTTCTTGGGTGGTTGGTGGTATAGGAGAGTGGGGTGTGCGAGCGGTGAGTGGGAGAGAGAACGACAGGTTGACACGTCTTAAAGCCTGGGAAATCGAAACGACAACACTTTGCTACGCATGGTCGTCACACAGCGAGCGTAACACACGCTAAACTGCAGGGCCCACTAACTAATAATATTTAGATAAGAAGGTGCTAGTAGAACAAATCACTACTTCTATCCCATTGTCATTGCATGCAATGTTATAAACCTCAGGTCCTGGGTTCGAGCCCCAAGCCATATTTTTTGTTTTCTAATATTTTTTTCCAGTACAGCAGTCAATACAATTAAGTTAACTACAACAGCAGTGAATAAAATTTAGTTAACTACAACAGTCAACCACATTCAGTTAACTAGAACAGCAACCAATAAAATTCAGTACACTACCTCATTGTGCACTTAAGTTCAATTAAATCTCATTTAACTAGCTCATTGTGCACTTAAGTTCAACAGGCCAATATGCACTAAACTTCATTCTACATTACTATCCCCCCTTGAGGAACTTCCCTCCAAATGTTAAGTTTACAAAAAGGGCAATGAATGCCATTGTTTGCCACCAAAAATAGGCAATGCTTGCCACTTGATGCCACTGTTTGGCATCCTTAACAGGCCAGTCATTAAGTTACATCACTCTAGGCCTTTACAAAAAAATGTCACCGGCAACAGCTAGCTAATCAGGGAGCAGGTGCATTGACATCTTCAGGAGGAGCATTGAGATAAGGTACTTGGCTAATCCTGTCATCTCCAAACAACAGCCAATATGCCCTCTCACCTGAAATACCTCCTCTCCCTGCAGTAGCTGGAGCTGCACCTCCTCTCCGTGCAATAGCTGGAGGTGCACCTCTTGCTCTGCCTGTAGCTGGAGCTGCACCTCTTCCTCTGCCTGCATTTGGAGATGCTCCTCTTCCTGTGCCTGCATCTGGAGTTGCACCCCTTCCTCTGCCTGCATATGCATTTCTTTGTCTTTTACATGCTCTTCCTATAGCAGCAACTTGTGATCCTTCTTCTTTGTGAGCTACTGTGGTTGCCCTTGTCTGCCTACCAATGATCATCTCTGTGGTGACCACTGGCTGAGGTATTGCAGCAGCAACAACAACAAAGGCAGACTGTTGTGGTAGTGGGCCATATACCCTTTGAGGAGCTCTTCTAGCAATATCTCTTTGAGCCATGGTGAACACCATACTTGTTGGTGAATCAATTGGATCCAACATAGGATCTACATTGTTTGGGAAAATGTTCTGCACATATTCATTTAAGCACATTCAGTTCTGTGTAGTTAAGTGCTTGCTATGTAGTTAAGATCTAGAATGAGTTAAGTATAGTACAAATGCAATTAAATTTAGTAGTGCATATACCTGAAGAAAGGTAGGGTCATCATAGCTATCATCAACCACCTCTATCCCATCTTGAATGAGAGTTTCCTGCCATCTGTAGTGGCTCTTTCTGTTGTGATAAGCTCTCCCATAGATTGAGCAGTGCATTGTAACACATTTTCTGTTCAAAACCCTCACACCATTCTTGATCTTCTCCTCTGGTGCCTTCTTCCTATTTTTCTTGGGCCTTCCCAACTGTTTAGTAAACACCGGTGGATGCACCTTGTACCCATTATGTATCTCCCAATGCTTTGGGTCTGCAAGAGGAACAAGAGTGTATCCATATGCCTTGAGATATGTCTGAACTGTATAGCAGTCATGAACCATTGTCTCTGGATCAATCCTCTCCTCCCTGCAACATGCTATAGAATGAACACATGGTACTCCAAACAACTGCCATCTTCTACAATCACATGTGTGCAAAGCAAGATCCATTGTGTAGCTATTGTTACCAGATTGTACTCTGAACATTTTTTGGCCAGCTTCAGATACATGGCAATTTGCAGCAAACTATGTATTCTTATCCAATTTATTATTGATCTTTGGGCATATTCTCTGCCCTACCCACTTTTCTATAGCTTCCCTTTGTTTACTCACTAGGCTATGCATGATCTTGTAGAAGATATATTGAAGCATACTTAGCACTGCCATCTCTCTGCCATCAAGAATATAGCTGTTAAACACTTCTGAGTTATTGTTCAGCAGGATGTCACATTTGGGAAATTCCGTGAAAAATGCCTTGCACCATGTGTTTGCCTCAAGTCTCTCAGTCCAGTGGAAGGCAGTTGCGCAGTGATCATCCATTTTCTGACAGTTCTCTCTCCACTTCACCTTGTTTGGTGATCTTGCAATGACCCACGGATCTTCCTTGAGTACCTCTGCTCTGTGCTTCTCATTAAAATTTTGGTAAATATGCCTCACACAAAACCTCTGTTCTGCATCTGGCCAAACCTTGTGCACAACATTTATTAACCCTTTCTGCTTGTCACTCATAAGTGTGAAAGGAGATGTGTTTGTAATGTTCAGATCATCTTTTAGAGTGGTCAGAAACCACTCCCATGAACCTTTGCATTCTACTTCCACCCAGCCCATTGCAATGGGGAAAATGCAGTCATTAGGATCAATTCCAGCAGCACTAAGGAGCACTCCTTTAAACCTTGGTTTCATATGACAACCATCAATGAAGAGAATAGGCCTGCAGCCCTTTAGCCATCCTCTCTTACATGCATCATAGGACCAATATAATGTTTTCAAACATTTTCTGCCCATTAGAAATTTGGTATCTTTGACAAGTGTAGTTGTTAGCAGGAATGTAGACCCGGGGTTTTTACTCCTTAGCTCATGCCCATAAGCCCATAGCCTGCTGAACTGCTCTTCCTCATCACCATGTATCTCCTTAATTAAGTGCTTGCTTTCTAGCCCTAGACAACTTCCCTCTATTAGGAATAACATTGAATTCCTTTGTTATTTTCCTTGAAAATGTTCCAATTGACATCTTCTGGTCATCTCTGAACTCATCAATGAAAAAATTGCACAGGAATTTTGCTGTCATATCCTTTAATTTCCACTTCTTCTAGCACTTATTCAATGCATTGTAGGCCTTGATGACAAAACCTCCAGTCATGTTGTCATTTCCAGCCTTAAGCACCCATGGGCAGCCACCCTGACAAACTACCTCTAATCTGATCTTGTCATTCTTCACCTTCTTGATCTGCACTTTGTTCCTTATTGAATACGCCTTGAGAGCTGTCCTCAGCTCAACCACATCAGCAAATACCATACCTACTCTAAATAAAGGGGATTTCATGTCCACCTTCGAATTGAAAGCTTTGAATTTGTACTTCAGTTGATCTTGTGCTTCAGTGGAGGGGTTCAGATCTTCATCTTCAAGTACATAGTCAGGCTCAACCTCTACCTTGTCTTGCGTAGCCTCTTCACCAACATCAAATTCAATGTTGTCTTCATAAAGATCATCATCTCCATCATCTATGTCATAATCACTATCACTGAATTCTGAATCTGAGACCACAACATTTTTAGTCTGCAAATTTGGCTCTGCACCAGCAACCAACAAGTTTGGGTTAACACCACCATTAAGCAAGTCTGTCTTTGCACCATCTGTCAGCAAACTTGGGTCAGCACCATCATTAAGCAAATCTGGCTCTGCACCATCTATCAGAATATCCTCTACTTCTATCCCATCAGCTGCAACCTCTGAAATGGGATCTTCAACATTCACAGAAATGATGTTGTGAGTAGATGTTGCACTGCTTACACTAACAATTGAGTTGGCCATTCTGACAGGACTTTTAGCTGATGGCATCTTCAATATCAAATCTTCTCTGAAACTGTTGATGAAGTCTCCATGGTCAACCATAATTGCAAGAACTTTGTGCTGAGCACTAGCTGTGATCAAATGCTGCAAATCTTCATCACCTCTAATTCTCACCAACCCATTTGAAATTGTTTTCTCAGGCAAGCACCAGTAAATTATGTGCTCATTGACAGGATATCCCAACCATTTTAGGTGTTGTTCTAAGACTGCATATGAAAATGTGCAAGCATCAACATAGTCAAGCACCTCCAAAGAAGAGTTATAGTACTCTAGGGCATTGATAGGTCCACAGAAAAGACCACCATGTTACATTTCCAATGTAAAGAAAGGAGTGTGAACACTCTGTCCCATTGCTGAATCACACACTGCATCCAAAAAGGGAAGAAATTCAGTGCAAGATTTAGTTAACTGCATATAACAATGAAATTCTAACACTGAACATGAACTGCAAAAATTCAGTTAAAATCCAGAACTAAATATAAAACTGACTAGTTAAATGCACAAATTCAGTTAACTGAATTATAAGCAATAACATAAATATACAGTGATTGCAAAGCACATTCAGATAAATTACATATAGAAGCACCATAGGAATGAATTAATAGCCGCTGGGCCACCTTCTTCATCAAAACCCTAACTGACAGTTCACTATTATAATGACAGAACACAACATATGATTATAAATCCACCACTACAGGGACTGTAAGCAAATCTACACAAAATAATATGCCAAATTCACAAAAGAAATACCACATAGTGTGCTTCCACGCAACAATACTATCTTCATGCCTGAAACCCATGCATTTGTGCAAAAACCCTACACTAAATGCATAGCTCAAAACCCTAGCTTTCATGGTAAGAATGCCACATTGCAAGATCAAAGCAATACAGAACCATGAATCTGCCTCCAAATCGCACGGATCCACCGTACTAACCCGTACTTGACCGGGCACATAGCAGAAAAAGAACAGGGGGAGAGGAGGTGCAGAGAAGAGGCCAGCTCACCATAGTCTGGAGGGAACACAGCAGGCTACCGGACTAGGTGAGCAAAGGGAGGCGGCACTGGACTACCAAAGAGCTCTGGCGACGCGGCCATGGTTGCTGACGTCAGCAACGACCGCGCGTCCCCCGGCAGGAAGAAGAATGGAGAAGGGGGAATGACAAATGGGGATGATAAGCTACAGGAGTTCTCCGACATAATTAATTAGGGTGCTCCCCCATGGCTCTCCAGCTTGTATTGCTGGTTCATAACAAGGAAAGGCAGGGGTTCTTTGCAAAAATGCAGGCGTTGACCGGCTTGGGCCTGAGGAGTCCACTTGTCGAGCTCTAATTGGTCCAGGACTAAAGTTGCACATATGATGCAAGTTGTAGGACTGGGTAGGTCCATTTTGCAAGTTGTAGGACTAAACCATCACATCATGAACAAGTTCTAGGACCCCCAGTGCTTTTAACTCTTATTTATTTTTGAAATAGAACATTCGTACTCTTTCATTTAAGACACGACTATTAGCTGGTTACATAGACCGACCATAATGAGAGTTAACTTCAAGAGTAACATCAAGTCCAACTCATCAAATTTGTCTATGTGGCAATGAGTTAATAAGGAAAGAGGTAAATTGAGTAACTTAACTAGTTACTGTAACATCACATATCCCAGGACAATATGAGTTTATATAACCTAATAAATAAACATTTGCATGACACCACACATATGTTACTACCCGTTAAGATGGTAACATACCCTAGAGTAGTGTGTATGTTACTAGTTTCTCCATTATGACCAGTCTAAGCAGAGATTCTCTAGCACATCATCTAAATCGGGCCTTCCACTATAAGGCTGGTCATAGTGGGAGTAACATAGCAAGTAACATAACACACCCCAAGAAAAATTTGCTTACATGGCGTGTATTTAATGAGGAGAGAGATGGTTGGAGTAACATAATATGTTACTGTAACATAACACATCCCAAGGCAAAATGAGTCTACATCTTAATAAATGATGGCTTGCATGTTACTACATACATGTTATTCCCCACTATGAAGCTGGTAACATAGACTAGTAACATATGCATGTTACTAGTCTAAGTTACTTCCCACTATGACCAGCCTAATAACCATCGTTTTACAGTTTTTGGTGAAAAATTTATCCCGAACAGATCATGTAAATGAGGTTGATCTATAAAAAAAATAAGAGGACTTGGAAAACGAGCCTCCAATCCGCTATATTTTCAGTACGAGGGCCAATCTTACAGGATACCGCAAACGAACCAGTGCTTTGGCGGGAGGGAACTTTTATCACATCTGCCTCCCACCCCTGCGCCTCCGCCGACCCTAGCCTCAATGCTCCTTCACTCACACGCCTCCTCTGGCCATCGCACGATGCCATGGAGTGGTCGGACCCCCTGTCATCCATCCCAAGCCCACGCCAGCCGAATCGTCCCCGGCCTACATATGCCTCCCACCATTGTCGTCCCTCACCATGGCCGGGGAACTCCGCAGCGGACACGCCCGAAGGAGATGCGCTAGATGCCATCGCCGCCTCCGTCGCGTCATAGATCACCATGTGTGTCGCCCGAAGGAGCACTGTGGTGGAGCCCTCCTACAGTGTGTCCGCATCCTACAACGCCTGGATGGGTGTCGCCCGAAGGATTGCCGATGATGTCGTGGCTAGAGTAGCCACCCCCGACCACTACGGCCCACTCTCCTACAGTGTGTCCACCTTCGATCGAGCAGATGAGTCAGCGGGGTATCTCGACCCGGCTAGTTGGAGCTCGAGGCAGCCGGTGCGATACACCATGAGACCTATGCAATAGGCCACAAGCCACAGTAGGACGCGCCTCGACGGGGCACGACTCCGCCAGGGAGCCACAGATCTTGTCGACTGCGTGGGGAGGGCGACGTGTCATTGCCATGGAGTGGCTAGGACCTAATTGTAATCTAGATTTTGTTTTGAGGGGTGTTTTGTGCTATTTTTAGGGACTCTATTGCAAATGTAACTACTGACAAATGGGATCCACATCTAACATGAAAGATTTTTGCCAGATCTATTTTGCGGGAACACATGTCATACTGTAAAGTTGTGTAAAAACCATTTTGCGGGATCCTGCAAATTGATTTTGCGATATAAGATTATAAGGGATCTTCTAGAGTTGCTCTTAGGATAGTTTTCAAGCCACTGGCGGCTCTCACCAGAAGCTAACCCCACACCCAACATTCTCGGCACATGCGCTGGCTTGTTACACTCACGAGATGTGATACGTCCCAAACGTATCTACTTTTCCAAACACTTTTGCTCTTGTTTTGGACTTTAATTTCCATGATTTGAACGGAACTAACCCGGACTGGCGCTGTTTTCAGTAGAATTGCCATGGTTTTATTTTTGTGCAGAAATAAAAGTTCTCAGATTGGGCTGAAAAATTATGGAGAATATTTCCATAATATATAAAAAATATTGACGAAGAGAACTACTGGAGGGGGGCCACCCAGGAGCCACACACTCAGGGGCGCGCCCGCCCCCCACCCGGCGTGCCTAGTGAGCTTGTGGGCCCCTGGAGCCTCCATTTGCCTTAAATACAACTCTATAAGTACCGTCTCACGGAGAAAAAAATAAAAGAGAAGGAATCATCGCGTTTTACGATACGGAGCCGCCGCCACCTCTTGGTCTTCATCGGGAGGGCTGATCTGAAGTTCGTCCGAAGCTCTGGGGTGGAAATCATCCCGTCGTCATCATCAACCCTTCTCCATCAACAATTCCATGATGCTCACCACCGGGAGTGAGTAATTCCTTCATAGGCTTGCTCGACGGTGATGGAGTTGGATGGGATTTGTCATGTAATTGACTCAATTGTTAGGGCTTGATCCCTGGTATCCAATATGTTCTGAGATTGATGTTGCTATGACTTTGCTATGCTTAATGCTTTTCACTAGGGCCCGAGTGCCATGATTTCAGATCTGAACCCTTTATGTTTCATGAATATATTTGAGTTCTTGATCCTTTCTTGCAAGTTGTATGCACCTATTATGTGTTATGATCCGCATAACCCAAGGTGACAATAATTGGGATTCTTTTCAGTGATTACCATAGTATGAGGAGTTCATGTATTCACTAAGTGATAATGCTTTGTTCCGATTCTCTATTAAAGGAGGCCTTAATATCCCTTAGGTTTCCTTATGGACCCCACTACCACGGGAGGGTAGGACAAAAGATGGCATGCAAGTTCTTATTATAAGCATGTATGACTATATACGGAATACATGCCACATTACATTGATGAATTGGAGTTGTTGTGTATCACTCTAGGTTGTGACTGTTATATGATCCAATGCCTACGTTTTTTCATATTAGTCTTTGCTAAGTTATTTTCGTTACTG
This sequence comes from Triticum aestivum, assembly GCF_018294505.1. Lineage (NCBI taxonomy): Eukaryota > Viridiplantae > Streptophyta > Magnoliopsida > Poales > Poaceae > Triticum > Triticum aestivum. The sequence continues at coordinate 427,204,440 of NC_057804.1, read as the reverse complement.
TTGCTATTACAATCATCACAAATTGCTACTTTTATTGTTCCTGTTACTACTGCTACTATGCTACTAAACACTTTGCTGCAGAAATATAATTTCCCAAGTGTGGTTGAATTGACGACTCAACTGCTAAGGCTCATAAATGTTCTCTAGCTTTGTTTGTGTCGAATCAATAAATTTGGGTGAAATACTACCCTCGAAGACTGTCATGATCCCCTATACTTGTGGGTTATCAAGGTGTATGTACCACACTTGCCTGAATAACTTGTGTTACTACCTTTAATTTGAGCTCTTTGAACATTTGGCCAAGCGGCGCCAGATCATGTGCATCAGTCGACATGGCTTGCTGGAGCACTAGACAACCGGTCTCAAAAAGTAAATTCGACCCACCCCTGTTGGTCAGCAAATTTCACCAGATTGAGAAGAGCCACCATCTCAGCATGTAGAGCATTAGTTAAAGACTTGGGGGAAGCAACAAGAACAAAAGAACGTCACTAGAGGAATTTTACCATACTAACCCTGTTGGAAATATGCCTTAGAGGCAATAATATCGTATTGTTTATTTCCATGTTTATAATTAAGAGTTCATATTCTATGCTATGACTCCTATGATCTTGGAATATGCGATTCAGTGGAAAACTCATAAGCACTTGTGGAATGATAAACGATTAAACCTGATTCCTAGTCTCGCCTCTAGGATTAGCTCAAGTGTTGCATGTTGATCATGTTTTCTGGATCTACGGATATTGTTAAGTGTAATGATAGTCCCAAAACAACACTGAGAGTATGATGTTAGAAGAACGATCATATTGCATTGACCCAACTTGTTTGTTATAATTTTAGATGCAATCGTCACAATTCAATCGATATAACATGGAGATTTAATGTATGCTTTAGGCCCCGTTCAGAACGTCTTCAGCTCCCAGCTTCATCCGCTCCATGCAGGAGCAGGCCCGAACGGTGCAGCTCCCAGATGCTGGCTTCGTGGAGCAAAGCATCCTCGCAGTGCAAAAATTAGAAGCTGGACGAGCCTTGCTCCCAAAAATCAAAGGATAAGAAGTTGGACAATATTACCTGATATGCCACCGCCAAGTGAGCTCTAGGCAGCGTACCGGTTCGTTTTCTCTCGCTACAGTCCCGCACGAAGCGTTTTCTCTTGCTACAGCCGCCAAGTCACTGTCGAACGCTCGCTGGGCTCCCGCAAGAAGCTGGCTCGTTTCAGAAGCTGGAGAGCTTCCGAACAGGCCCTTAGTTCCTTAGACCATGGGAGTATCATAGTCACTTCTTACCAGATGATGGACTCTGGGTTTCTCAAACGTCATAGGTAACACCATGATCATAACGACAACTTTCAGGTTCATTAGAAAGTGTGACAAGGGCCTAAATAGCTCAAGAGTTGGATTTACTCCTCCGGTGATGAAGAGATATTCTTAGGGCCCTCTTAGTGTGAAGACATACATCATCGTTTGCCCAGACACAAATGACTAGGTCATAGGGATGTCGGAACATGTCAACCAGAAGAAGAACAAAACCGGCAACGAGGACACCGATATAGTGAGCATGAGAATGACTCAAGAGGATACCGATATATCACACCTCCAGTTACGTAAAAAATCGTGAAGCAAAGGGAATAACACATGATAACCAAAGGTTCACTTGAATTTCATTCGTGTATTCGTAGGGATCAATATGGATGTCCATGCTTCCACTATTGGTCATTGAACGAAAGGGAGTTTCATTCATGTCTATGTTTCACCAAACCTACAGGGTCACAAACTTAAGGGAATCACAATCTATTGAGTGCTAGTGGAGTAAGACTAATGAGAAAATATTCAAGAAATAGTTTTGAGAGAATCTGTAAGTGTTTCGGAGTTACTGGAAGAGTTTTCGGGGTTTGCTGGGTAATTGATGTCTACTACACAACCTTCTTCTTGTAGACGTTGTTGGGCCTCCAAATGCAGAGGTTTGTAGGACAGTAGCAAATTTCCCTCAAGTGGATGACCTAAGGTTTATTAATCCGTGGGAGGCGTAGGATGAAGATGGTCTCTCTCAAACAACCCTGCAACCAAATAACAAAGAGTCTCTTGTGTCCCCAACACACCCAATACAATGGTAAATTGTACAGGTGCACTAGTTAGGCGAAGAGATGGTGATACAAGTGCAATATGGATGGTAGATATAAGTTTTTGAAATATGAAAATATAAAAATAGCAAGGTAGCATGTAACAAAAGTGAGCAATAACGATATTGCAATGCTAGGAAACAAGGCCTAGGGTTCATACTTTCACTAGTGCAAGTTCTCTCAACAATAATAACATAATTAGATCATATAACAATCCCTCAACATGCAACAAAGAGTCACTCCAAAGTCACAAATAGCGGAGAACAAACGAAGAGATTATGGTAGGGTACGACACCACCTCAAAGTTATCCTTTCTGATCAATCCATTGGGCTATTCCTATAAGTGTCACAAACAGCCCTAGAGTTCGTAGTAAAATAATACTTTAAGACACACATCAACCAAAACCCTAATGTCACCTAGATACTCCAATGTCACCTCAAGTATCCGCGGGTATGATTATACGATATGCATCACACAATCTCAGATTCATCTATTCAACCAACACAAAGAACTTCATAGAGTGCCCTAAAGTTTCTACCAGAGAGTCAAGACGAAAACATGTGCCAACCCCTATGCATAGATTCCCAAGGTCACGGAACCCGCAAGTTGATCACCAAAACATACATCAAGTGAATCAATTGAATACCCCATTGTCACCACAGGTATCCCACGCAAGACATACATCAAGTGTTCTCAAATCCTTAAACACTCAATCCGATAAGATAACTTCAAAGGGAAAACTCAATCCATTACAAGAGAGTAGAGGGGGAGAAACATCATAGGATCCAACTATAATAGCAAAGCTTGCGGTACATCAAGATCATGCCACGTCAAGAACACGAGAGAGAGAGATCAAACACATAGCTACTGGTACATACCCTCAGGCCCGAGGGTGAACTACTCCCTCCTCATCATGGAGAGCGCCGGGATGATGAAAATGGCCACCGCTGATGGATCCCCCTCTGGCAGGGTGCCAGAACAGGGTCCCTATAGGTTATTGGTGGATATAGAGGCTTGCGGCGGCGGAACTCCCGATCTAGGTTTCTTTTCGGGGGTTTCTGTATTTATAGGAATTTTTGGCGTCGATCTCACGTCAGGGAGGTCCACGGAGAGTCCACGAGGCACAGGGGCGTGCCCTAGGGGGTGGGAACGCCATCCACCCTCGTGGGGCCAACGGACCTCCCCTACGGTAACTCTTCATTCTAGTATTTTTTATATTTTCCAGAAAAAAACTCCGTTGATTTTCAGTGCATTCCGAGAACTTTTATTTTTGCACAAAAACACCACCACGGTAGTTCTGCTGAAAATAGCGTCAGTTCGGGTTAGTTATAACCAAATCATACCAAAATCATGTAGAAATATTATAAACATGGCATGAATACATCAAAAATTATAGATACGTTGGAGACGTATCAGCATCCCCAAGCTTAATTCCTGCTCGTCCTCAAGTAGGTAAATGATAAAAAAAAATTATGAAGTGTGAATGCTAGCAAGTGCTAAAGTTTGAACAATGATAGTTTCAATCACTTTGTCTAGCATCATTATATATCATAACAGTAGCTCAACTCATAAAACTTCTCATGATCAAGTAACACGCTATTCACATGTTAAAGTATAGATCATAAACTTTCTTGAAAACTAACAAACCATGATATTGGTCATCAAACAATTGCAATTCATCTTATTTTCGGGAAGGGTCTATGTAAGAGCTTTGATTCAGCAAACTCCACATACTCAACTATCATTTAATCTTTCACAATTGCTAACACTCATGTGATATTTATGGGTTCAAAGTTTCAATTGGACATAGAAAAAGATAGGGGCTTATAGTTTTGCCTCCCAACCTTTTACCTCAAGGGTAATGTCAACAATAATAATTTATGAAAACCTACATCCAAGTGGATATATATATCCGGATCGCTCCAACACAAAGTGCTTGCCAAAGGAAAAAGTGTAAAAAGGAAAGGTGATGATCACCACGACTCTTGTATAAGGGTAGAAGATAAAAGTAAAAGATAGGCCCTTTTAAGAGGGAAGCAGAGGTTGTCATGCACATTTATGGTTGGATGCACAAAATCTTAATGCAAAATAACGTCACTTTATCTTGCCGCTTGTGATAAAGACCTTTATTATGCAGTCCATCGCTTTTATTTCTTCCCTATCACAAGTTTGTATAAAGCTTATTTTCTTAGCACTAATAGATCATACATATTTAAGGAGAAAATTTTCTTGCATGCACCGATGACAACTTACTTGAAGGATCTTAATCAATCCATAGGTAGGTATGGTGGACTCTCATGGCAAAACTGGTTTAAGGGATGTTTGGAATCACAAGTACTAGTTCTACTTGGTGCAAAGAATTTGGCTAGCATGAGAGGGAAAGGCAAGGTCAACATGTTGGATGATCCAAGACAATATAACATTTCGGATATAGGAAAACATAACCCATTAAGTTGTCTTCCTTGTCCAACGTCAACCTTTTAGCATGTCATATTTTAATGAGTGCTCAAAATTACAAAAGATGTCCAAGATAGTATATTTATATGTGAAATCTCTCTTCCTTTAATATTCTTTCATGAATTGTTCAAGTGACCAATTCTGCGTTTGCTAACTTTCAATAAATTTACTACCTATACTTATATGTGTGAAGTCATTACTCCCCATGTTATAAGCATATGAAACATATATGTAAATTTAGATTTATGATATTCAATTCATTCAACCATTTACTCATAGGATATACGGGAAGCACTTGAATAAATGAGAAACTACTCCAAAAGATATAAGTGAAGAACACTGAGTAGTCCAATAATTAACTAGCCATGGGAGGATTCTTTTTCATTCAAGATTTAAGATCCAATGATTTTATACAAATAACAAGTAAAATTGAAAATATGCTCCAATCAAAACACATATCATGTGACGAATAAAAATATATCTCCGAGTAAGGTATACCGATGGTTTTGAAGACGAAAGAAGGGATGCCTTCTGGAGCATCCCCAAGCTTAGGCGCTTGAGTATTCCTTGAATATTACCTTGGGGAGCCTTGGGTATCCCCAAGATTAGGGTCTTTCCACTCCTTATTCTCCTCATATCGATATATCACCCAAAACTTGAAAACTTCAATCACACAAAACTTAACGGAACTTTGTGAGACGGGTTAGTATGATAAAGAGTAAACCATTCACTTTGGTACTGTCAAAGACAAGATTCATAATTGTTCTCACACAATTCCTACTGTAACATATCATTTCTAACATTAATATGGAACAATATAAGCCATAAAACTAGAAAACAAGCAAACTATGCACTGAAAACAGAATCTGCCAGAAACAGAACAGTTTGTAATGATATGAACATCTACCATACTTATTATACTCCAAAAATTATGAAACAAATTGGTGGATGTGAGTAATTTATCTATTAATCTTCTGAAAAAAGAATCAACTCAAAAGCACTCTTCTGTAAAAAAATGACAGCTCATCTCGTGAGCGCAAAGTTTCTGTTTTTTACAGCAAGATCACATTAACTTTCACCCATGTCTTCCCAAAGGTCTTACTTGGAACTTTATTGAAACAAAAGCTATAAAACATGATTACTACAGTATCTTAATAATGTGAACACACAAAAACAGTAAGGGTAATTTTTGAGTTGTCTCCCAACAAGCACTTTTCTTTAATGCGTTTTAGCTAGGTATGATGATTTCAATGATGCTCACATAGAAGATAAGAATTGAAACATAAAGAGAGCATAAAGAAGAATATGAATAGCAAATTTAAATATAACCCACTTCCTATTCCTAGGGATTTCGTGAGCACACAATTTATAGGAATAAGAATCAACTAGCATAGGAAGGCAAAACAAGTATAACTTCAAAAATTTAAGCACATAGAGAGGAAACTTGATATTATTGCAACCCCTACAAGCATGTATTCCTCCCTCATAATAATTTTCAGTAGCATCATGAATGAGTTCAACAATATAACCATCATACAAAGCATTATTTTCATGATCTACAAGCATAGAAATTTTTCTACTCTCAACATAAGCAAAATTCTTCTCATTCAGAATAGTGGGAGCAAACTCAACAAAATAACTGTCATGTGAGGCATAATCCAACTGAAAATTAAAATCATGATGACAAGTTTCATGGTTAACATTATTCTTTATAGCATACATGTCATCACAATAATCATCATATATAGCAACTTTGTTCTCATAATCAATTGGAACCTCTTCCAAAATAGTGGAATCATTACTAACTAAAGTTGACACTCTTCCAAATCCACTTTCATAAATAACATACAAAGATTCAACACCCTCCAAAATAGTGGGATCACTAATTCCTAAAGTTGACACTCTTCCAAACCCACTTTCAACGACAGTATTATTCATACTCCAAAAGATATAAGTGAAGTTCATGGAGCATTCTACAAATAATATAGACTAACCAATATCCAAGCTCAAAATATATAAGTGAAGCACACGAAGCATTCTATAAAACCATACTCAAAATATTTAAGTGAAGCACAAAGAGCATTCTATAAGGTCATAATCAAAAAATATAAGTGAAACACATGAAGCATTCTATAAATAGATGAAGGGATATCTCATACTAGCATGGTTCTTAAAAAAATAAAAACACAGAGGACACAAATCATGTGAACAAAACAAAAACCGAGGTATACCGATAATTGTTGAAGAAGAAAGATGGGATGCCAACCGGGGCATCCCCAAGCTTAGATGCTTGAGTATCCTTGGAATATTTACTTGGGGTGCCTTGGGCATCCCCAAGCTTGAACTCTTGCCTCTCTTTATTCTTTTCACATCGGTAACTCCTCGTTCTTCGAACACTTCATCCACAAAACCTTAACAAAACCTTTGTGAGATCAGTTAATATACTAAATCAAATCACTACCTTTAGGTACTATTGAAAACAAATTCCAATTTCACATTAGCACTATATCTACTGTATTCCAACTTCACCATGGTTCATACCCCCCGATACTACCCATAGATTCATCAAAATAAGTGAACAATACAAAGAAAACAGAATCTGTCAAAAACAGGACATTCTGTAGTAATCTGGAAATTTAGTAAAATTCTGTAACTCCAAAAAATTCTAAAGAAATATGAAAATTTAAAGAATTTATACATAAGAAATGTTCAAAAAGTTTCAGACCAGTTGACTTTCTAGTAAAAAATGTAAATTCACGCGCTACAGCAAAAGTTTCTGTTTTTGTACTGCACAAAGTAAACAAGCAATCTAATCATCCCAAAACCAAAGCTTGGCACATTATTTTTATAATATAATGAATATATACAAGGGGATAATTATTTATAGAGAAACTTCCACGAATTTTTTACATTGTTTCCGTGATCATGAACACAAGTGTTCAAGGTCGACCCTCACTTCTCCAATGCATAACTTTCCAATCACTTCTCTTTTTGAAAAACTTTTTAGGCCAATGAGGCAAGTGAATCTTTTTGTATTTTTATTTTTTTATTTTTTTGTATGTTTCACCCACAACTAAGCAAAACAAAAAAGGTAAAACAAAAACTACTTAGTGAAGAAAACAAACAAGCATACTCGAAAATATCAACCCCACGCTATTGCTCCCCGGCAACGGCGCCAGAAAAGAGCTTGATGTCTACTACACAACCTTCTTCTTGTAGACATTGTTGGGCCTCCAAGTGCAGAGGTTTGTATGATAGTAGCAAATTTCCCTCAAGTGGATGACCTAAGGTTTATCAATCTGTGGGAGGCGTAGGATGAAGATGGTCTCTCTCAAACAATCCTGCAACCAAATAACAAAGAGTCTCTTGTGTCCCCAACACACCCAATACAATGGTAAATTTTATAGGTGCACTAGTTCGGCGAAGAGATGGCGATACAAGTGCAATATGGATTGTAGATATAAGTTTTTGTAATCTAAAAATATAAAAACAACAAGGTAGGAAGTAAAAAAAGTGAGCAATAACTGTATTGCAATGCTAGGAAACAAAGCCTAGGGTTCATACTTTCACTAGTGCAAGTTCTCTCAACAATAATAACATAGTTAGATCATATAACAATCCCTCAACATGCAACAAAGAGTCTCTCCAAAGTCACTAATAGCGGAGAACAAATGAAGAGATTATGGTAGAGTATGAAACCACCTCAAAGTTATTCTTTCAGATCAATCCATTGGGCTATTCCCATAAGTGTCACAAACAGCCCTAGACTTCGTAGTAAAATAACACCTTAAGACACACATCAACCAAAACCCTAATGTCACCTAGATACTCCAATGTCAGCTCAAGTATCTACGGGTATGATTATATGAAATGCATCACACAATCAGATTCATCTATTCAACCAACACAAAGAATTTCCTAGAGTGCCCCAAAGTTTCTACCGGAGAGTCAAGACGATGACATGTGCCAACCCCTATGCATAGATTCCCAAGGTCATGGAACCCGCAAGTTGATCACCAAAACATACACCAAGTGAATCAATAGAATACCCCATTGACACCACAGGTATCCCACGCAAGACAAACATCAAGTGCTGTCAAATCCTTAAACACTCAATCCGATAAGATAACTTCAAAGGGAAAACTCAATCCATTACAAGAGAGTAGAGGGGGAGAAACATCATAAGATCCAACTATAATAGTAAAGCTCGCGGTACAACAAGATCGTGCCACGTCAAGAACATGAGAGAGAGAGATCAAACACATAGCTACTTGTACATACCCTCAGCCCCGAGGGTGAACTACTCCCTCCTTGTCATGGAGAGCGTCGGGATGATGAAGATGGCCACTGATGATGGATCCCCCCTGTGGCAGGGTGCCAGAACAGGGTCCCGATTGGTTTTTGGTGGCTATAGAGGCTTGCAGTGACGGAACTCCTGATCTAGGTTTCTTTTCGGGGGCTTCTGTATTTATCGGAATTTTTGGCGTCGGTCTCACGTCGGGGGAGGGGGGGGGGTCCACGGAGAGTCCACGAGGCACAGGGGCGCGCTCTCCACCCTCATGGGGCCCACAGGCCTCCCCTATGGTAACTCTTCGTTCCATTATTTTTCATATTTTCCAGAAAAAATCTCTGTTGATTTTCAACGCATTCCGAGAACTTTTATTTCTGCACAAAAGCAACACCATGGTAGTTCTACTGAAAACATCGTCAGTCCGGGTTAAGTCTAACCAAATCATACTAAAATCATGTAGAAATATTATAAACATGGCATGAATACATCAAAAATTATAGATACGTTGGAGACGTGTTAGCATCCCCAAGCTTAATTCCTGCTCGTCCTCGAGTAGGTAAATGATAAAAAAATTATGAAGTGTGAATGCTAGCAAGTGCTTAAGTTTGATCAATGATAGTTTCAATCACTTTTTCTAGCATCATTATATATCATAACAGTAGCCCAACTCATAAAACTTCTCATGATCAAGTAACAAGCTATTCACATGTTAAAGTATAGATCATAAACTTTCTTTAAAACTAACAAACCATGCTCTTGGTCATCAAACAATTGCAATTCATCTTATTTTCGGGAAGGGTCTATGTAAGAGCTTTAATTCAGGAAAGTCCACATACTCAACTATCATTTAATCTGTCACAATTGCTAACACTCATATGATTTTATGGGTTCAAAGTTTCAATCGGACATAGAGAAAGATAGGGGATTATAGCTTCGCCTCGCAACCTTTTACCTCAAGGGTAATGTCCACAATAATAATTTATGAAAACCTACATCCAAGTGGATATATATATCCGGATCGCTCCAACACAAATTGCTCTCCAAAGGAAATTTTGTAAAAAGGAAAGGTGATGATAACCATGAATCTTGTATAAGGGTAGAAGATAAAAGTAAAAGATAGGCCCTTCGAAGAGGGAAGCAGAGGTTGTCATGCACTTTTATGGTTGGATGCACAAAATTTTAATGCAAAATAATGTCACTTTATATTACCCCTTGTGATAAAGACCTTTATTATGTAGTCCATCGCTTTTATTTATTCCCTACCACAAGTTTGTATAAAGCTTATTTTCTTCGCACTAATAGATCATGCATATTTAAGGAGAAATTTTTATTGCATGCACCGATGAAAACTTACTTTAAGGATCTTACTCGATCCATAGGTAGGTATGGTGGACTCTAATGGAAAAATTGGTTTAAGGGATGTTTGGAAGCACCGGTATTGGTTCTACTTGCTGCAAAGAATTTGGCTAGCATGAGAGGGAAATGCAAGTTCAACATGTTGGATGATCAAAAACAATATAACGTTTCGGATATAGGAAAACATAACCCATTAAGTTGTCTTCCTTGTCCAACATCAACTTTTTAGCATGTCATATTTTAATGAGTGCCCACAATTACAAAAGATGTCTAAGATAGTATATTCATATGTGAAATCTCTCTTCCTTTAATATTCTTTCATGAATTTTTCAAGTGACCAATTCTGCGTTTGCTAACTTTCAATAAGTTTACTACCTATACTTATTATGTGTGAAGTCATTACTCCCCATGTTATAAGCATATGAAACATATATATATAAATTCGGATTTATGATATTCAATTCATTCAACCATTTACTCATAGGATATACGCGAAGCACTTGAGTAAATGACAAACTACTCCAAAAAATATAAGTGAAGAACACTGAGTAGTCCAATAATTAACTAGCCATTGGAGGATTCTTTTTCATTCAAGATTTCAGATCCAATGATTTTATTCAAACAACAAGTAAAATTGAAAATACGCTCCAAGCAAAACACATATCATGTGACGAATAAAAATATATCCCCGAGTAAGGTATACCGATGGTTTTGAAGACGAAAGAAGGGATGCCTTCCGGAGCATCCCCAAGCTTAGGCGCTTGATTCTTCCTTGAATATTACTTTGGGGTGCCTTGGGCATCCCCAAGATTAGGGTCTTTCCACTCCTTATTCTCCTCATAACGATATCTCACCCAAAACTTGAAAACTTCAATCACACAAAACTTAACGGAACTTCGTGACACAGGTTAGTATGATAAAGAGTAAACCATTCACTTTGGTACTGTCAAAGGCAAGATTCATAATTGTTCTCACACAATGCCTACTGTACCATATTATTTATACAATTTATATTGAACAATATAAGCCATAGAAACTAGAAAACAAGCAAACTATGCATTGAAAAACAGAATCCGCTAGAAACTGAACAGACTGTAATGATCTGAACATCTACCATACTTCTGCTACTCCAACAATTATGAAATAAATTGGCGGGCGTGAGGAATTTGTCTATTAATCTTCTGCAAAAGGAATCAACTCAAAAGCACTCTTCTGTAAAAAAACAATGAGAGCTAACTCGTGAGCGCAAAGTTTCTGTTTTTTACAGCAAGATCACATTAACTTTCACCCAAGTCTTCCCAAAGGTCTTACTTGGAACTTTATTGAAACAAAAGCTATAAAACATGATTACTACAGTAGCTTAATCATGTGAGCACACAAAAACAGTACGGGTAATTTTTGGGTTGTCTCCCAACAAGCGCTTTTCTTTAATGCCTTTTAGCTAGGCATGATGATTTCAATGATGCTCACATAAAAGATAAGAATTGAAACATAAAGAGAGCATCATGAAGAATATTACTAGAACATTTAAATCTAGAGATAATTGTATTTATACCCTTAGTTGTGTCCCCCTCAACCGAATTTCCCCTAGTTTTTGAAAACACGTGGTCTTGCCCGACCCACTTTGTCATCTTGTGCTTTTGCCCTTTGACCATTTGACCGTAACTTTGAAAACTTCATAACTAATTCATACTAAATCAGAATAATGCAAATAAAATACCAAAATGTTTGGAAAAAAAATCACATGTATGTCAATGTCACTTGCATTCATGACAAAAGTGTTGGTAAGTGCCCATCCGAGTTTTAGCTCTTATCATACCACCATGAACAGGAAAGTCTAAAAAACTTCAAAAAATTCAAGAAAATTTTGGTGCGAAAGAATTGTAAATGTTTTAAGTGCTTGCCAAGTTTCATAAGGCAATGACATTCGTGGAAGTCATGGCTAAAAAAATAGTCAACACTCAAAAATAGACTGTTTTTTGCCACGACTTCCACGAATGTCATTCCCTCATGAAACTTGGCAAACACTTAAAACATTTACAATTCTTTGGCACCAAATTGTTCTTGAATTTTTTGAAGTTTTTTAGACTTTCCTGTTCATGGTTGTATGATAAGAGCTAAAACTCGGATGGACACTTACCAACACTTTTGTCATGAATGCAAGTGACATTGACATATAGGTGATGTTTTTCCAAACATTTCGGTATCTTATTTGCATTTTTCTGATTTAGTATGAATTAGTTATGAAGTTTTCAAAGTTACGGTCGAACAGTCAAAGGGCAAAAGCACAAGATGACAAAGTGGGTCGGGCAAGACCACATGTTTTCAAAAACTAGGGGCAATTCGGTTGAGGGGGACACAACTAAGGGTATAAATACAATTATCCCTTAAATCTAACTCACTTCCTATGCCTAGGGATTTCATCAGCACACAATTTATAGGAACAAGAATCAGCTAGCATAGGAAGGCAAAACAAGTATAACTCAAAACTTTAAGCACATAGAGAGGAAACTTGATATTATTGCAACCCCTACAAGCATGTATTCCTCCCTCATAATAATTTTTAGTAGCATCATGAATGAGTTCAACAATATAACCATCATATAAAGCATTCTTTTCATGATCTACAAGCATAGAAATTTTTCTACTCTCCACATAAGCAAAATTCTTCTCATTCAGAATAGTGGGAGCAAACTCACCAAAATAACTGTCATGTGAGGCATAATCCAATTGAAAATTAATATCACGATGACAAGTTTCATGGTTAACATTATTCTTTATAGCATACATGTCATCACAATAATCATCATACATAACTACTTTGTTCTCATAATCAATTGGAACCTCTTCCGAAATAGTGGAATCATTACTAACTAAAGTTGACACTCTTCCAAATCCACTTTCATAACTAACATACTAAGATTCAACACCCTCCAAAATAGTGGGATCACTAATTCCTAAAGTTGACACTCTTCCAAACCCACTTTCAGCGATAGTATTATTCATACTCCAAAAGATATAAGTGAAGTTCATGGAGAGCATTCTACAATTAATATAGACTAACCAATATCCAAGCTCAAATATATAAGTGAAGCACACGAACCATTATTAAAACCATACTCAAAAGATTTAAGTTAAGCACAAAGAGCATTCTATAAGGTCATACTCAAAAGATATAAGTGAAGCACATGAAGCATTCTATAAATCGATGAAGGGCTATCTCATACTAGCATGGTTCTTAAAGAAAAAGAAAAACACAAAGGACACAAATCATGTGAACAAAACAAAAACTGAGGTATACCGATAATTGTTGAAGAAGAAAGATGGGATGCCAACCGGGACGTCCCCAAGCTTAGATGCTTGACTATCCTTGGAATTTTACTTGGGGTTCCTTGGGCATCCCCAAGCTTGAACTCTTGCCTCTCTTTATTCTTCTCACATCGGTAACCCCTCGTTCTTCGAACACTTCATCCACAAACACTTAACAAAAACTTTGTGAGATCCATTAGTATACTAAAGAAAATCACAACCTTTAGGTACTGTTGCAAACTCATTTCAATTTCATATTAGCACTATATCTAGTGTATTCCAACTTCACCATGGTTCATACCCCCCGATACTACCCATAGATTCATCAAAATAAGCGAACAATACAAAGAAAGCAGAATCTGTCAAAAATAGGATAGTCTGTAGTAATGTGGAAATTTAGTAACTTCTGTAACTCCAAAAAATTATAAAAACATATGAAAATTTTAAAAATTTGTACAGAAGTAATGTGCAAAAAGTTTCAGACCCATTTGACTTTCCAGTAAAAAATGTAAATTCACGCGCTACAGCCAAAGTTTCTATTTTTGTACTGCACAAAGTAAACAAGCAGTCTAAGCATCCCAAAACCAAATCTTGGCACATTATTTTTATAACACAACGAATATATACAAGGGTATAATTATTTACAGAGAAACTTCCATGAATTTTTTTACATTGTTTCCATGATCATGAACACAAGTGTTCAAGGTCGACCTCACTTCTCCAATGCATAACTTTCCAATCACTTTTCTTTTTGAAAAACTTTTTAGGCATATGAGGCAAGTGAATCTTTTTGTATTTTCATTTTTTAAATTTTTTTTGTATGTTTCACCCACAACTAAGCAAAACAAAAAGGGGAAACAAAAACTACTTTGTGAAGAAAGTAAACAAGCATACACGAAAATATCAACCCCACGCTAGTGCTCCCCGGCAATGGCGCCAGAAAAGAGCTTGATGTCTACTACACAACCTTCTTCTTGTAGACGTTGTTGGGCCTCCAAGTGCAGAGGTTTGTAGGACAGTGTCAAATTTCCCTCAAGTGGATGACCTAAGGTTTATCAATCAGTGGGAGGTGTAGGATGAAGATGGTCTCTCTCAAACAACCCTGCAACCAAATAACAAAGAGTCTCTTGTGTCCTCAACACACCCAATACAATGGTAAATTGTATAGGTGCACTAGTTCGGCGAAGGGATAGTGATACGAGTGCAATACGGATGGTAGATATAATTTTTTGTAATATGAAAATATAAAAACAGCAAGGTAGCACGTAACGAAAGTGAGCAATAACGGTATTGCAATGCTAGGAAACAAGGCCTAGGGTTCATACTTTCACTAGTGCAAGTTCTCTCAACAATAATAACATAATTAGATCATATAACAATCCCTCAACATGCAACAAAGAGTCACTCCAAAGTCTCTAATAGCGAGAAGAAACAAAGAGATTATGGTAGGGTACGAAACCACCTCAAAGTTATTCTTTCCGACCAATCCATTGGGCTATTCCTATAAGTGTCACAAACAGTCCTAGAGTTCGTAGTAAAATAACACCTTAAGAAACACATCAACCAAAACCCTAATGTCACCTAGATACTCCAATGTCAGCTCAAGTATCCGCGGGTATGATTATACGATATGCATCACACAATCTCAGATTCTTCTATTCAACCAACACAAAGAACTTCATAGAGTGCCCCAAAGTTTCTACCAGAGAGTCAAGACGAAAACATGTGCCAACCCCTATGCATAGATTCCCAAGGTCATGGAACCCGCAAGTTGATCACCAAAACATGGATCAAGTGAATGAGTAGAATACCCCATGGTCACCACAAGTATCCCACGCAAGACATACATCAAGTGTTCTCAAATCCTTAAAGACTCGATCCGATAAGATAACTTCAAAGGGAAAAATCAATCCATTACAAGAGAGTAGAGGGGGAGAAACATCATAAGATCCTACTATAATAGCAAAGTTCGCGGTACATCAAGATCGTGCCACGTCAAGAACACGAGAGAGAGAGAGAGAGAGATCAAACACATAGCTACTGGTACATACCCTCAGCCCCGAGGGTGAACTACTCCCTCGTCATGGAGAGCGCCGGGATGATGAAGATGTCCACCGGTAATGGATCCCCCTCTGGCAGGGTGCGGAACAGGGTCCCGATTGGTTTTTAGTGGCTACAAAAGCTTGCAACGGCGGAACTCCTGATCTAGGTTTCTTTTCGGGGGTTTCTGTATTTATATGAATTTTTGGCGTCGGACTCACATCAAGGAGGTCCACGAAGAGTCCACGAGGCACAAGGGCGCGCCCTAGGGGGGTGGGCACGCCCTCCACCCTCGTGGGGCCCATGGGCCTCCCCTCCGGTAACTCTTTGTTCCAGTATTTTTTATATTTTCCAGAACATATCTCCGTTGATTTCCAACGCAATCCGAGAACTTTTATTTCTGCACAAAAACACCAGCACGGTAGTTCTGCTGAAAACAGCGTCAGTCCAGGTTAGTTCTATCCAAATCATACCAAAATCATGTAGAAATATTATAAACATGGCATGAATACATCAAAAATATTGATACGTTGGAGACGTATCAGCATCCCCAAGCTTAATTCCTGCTCGTCCTTGAGTAGGTAAATGATAAAAAATAATTTATGAAGTGTGAATGCTAGCAAGTGCTTAAGTTTGATCAATGATAGTTTCATTAACTTTTTCTAGCATCATTATATTTCATAATAGTAGCTCAACTCATTAAACTTCTCATGATCAAGTAACAAGCTATTCACATGTTAAAGTATAGATCATAAATTTTCTTGAAAACTAACAAACCATGCTATTGGTCATCAAACAATTGCAATTCATCTTATTTTCGGGAAGGGTCTATGTAAGAGCTTTGATTCAGCAAACTCCACATACTCAACTATCATTTAATCTTTCACAATTGCTAACACTCATGTGATATTTATGGGTTCAAAGTTTCAATCGAACATAGAGAAAGATAGGGGCTTATAGTTTCTCCTCCCAACCTTTTACCTCAAGGGTAATGTCAACAATAATAATTTATGAAAACCTACATCCAAGTCGATATATATATCCGGATTGCTCCAACGCAAAGTTCTTGCCAAAGGAAAAAGTGTAAAAAGGAAAGGTGATGATCACCATGACTCTTGTATAATGGTAGAAGATAAAAGTAAAAGATAGGCCCTTCACAGAGGGAAGCAGGGGTTGTCATGCGCTTTTATTGTTGGATGCACAAAATCTTAATGCAAAAGAATGCACTTTATATTGCCGCTTGTGATAAAGACCTTTATTATGCAGTCCGTCGCTTTTATATCTTCCCTGTCACAAGTTCGTATAAACTTTATTTTCTTCGCACTAATATATTATACATATTTAAGGAGCAATTTTTATTGCATGCACCGATGACAACTTACTTGAAGGATCTTACTCAATCCATAGGTAGGTAGACTCTCATGGCAAAACTGGTTTAAGGGATGTTTGGAAGCACAAGTAGTAGTTCTACTTGGTGCAAAGAATTTGGCTAGCATGAGAGGGAAAGGCAAGCTCAACATGTTGGATGATCCAAGACAATATAACGTTTCGGATATAGGAAAACATAACCCATTAAGTTTTCTTCCTTGTCCAATATCAACCTTTTAGCATGTCATATTTTAATGAGTGCTCACAATTACAAAAGATGTCCAAGATAGTATATTTATATGTGAAATATCTCTTCCTTTAATATTCTTTCATGAATTGTTCAAGTGACCAATTCTGTGTTTGCTAACTTTCAATAAGTTTACTACCTATACTTATTATGCGTGAAGTCATTACTCCCCATGTTATAAGCATATGAAACATATATATAAATTCAGATTTATGATATTCAATTCATTCAACCATTTACTCATAGGATATACGTGAAGCACTTGAGTAAATGACAAACTACTCCAAAAGATATAAGTGAAGAACACTGAGTAGTCCAATAATTAACTAGCCATGGGAGGATTCTCTTTCATTCAAGATTTCAGATCCAATGATATTATTCAAACAGCAAGTAAATTGAAAATACACTCCAAGAGAAACACATATCATGTGACGAATAAAAATATAGCACCCAGTAAGGTATACCGATGGTTTTGAAGATGAAGTTTCATAGAGTGCCCCAAAGTTTTTACCGGAGAGTCAAGACGAAAACATGTGCCAACCCCTATGCATAGATTCCCAAGGTCACGGAACCCGCAAGTTGATCACCAAAACATACATCAAGTGAATCAATAGAATACCCCATTGTCACCACAGGTATCCCATGCAAGACATACATCAAGTGTTCTCAAATCCTTAAAGACTCAATCCGATAAGATAACTTCAAAGGGGAAACTCAATCCATTACAAGAGAGTAGAGGGGGAGAAACATCATAAGATCCAACTGTAATAGCAAAGCTTGCGGTACATCAAGATCGTGCCACGTCAAGAACACGAGAGAGAGAGAGAGAGAGAGAGAGATCAAACACATAGCTACTAGTACATACCCTCAGCCCCGAGGGTGAACTACTCCCTCCTCATCATGAAGAGCGTTGGGATGATGAAGATGGCCACCGGTGATAGATCCCCCCTCTGACAGGGTGCCGTAATAGGGTCCCAATTGGTTTTTGGTAGTTACAGAGGCTTGCGGCGGTGGAACTCCCGATCTAGGTTTCTTTTCAGGGGTTTCTTATTTATAGGAATTTTTGGCGTCGGTCTCATGTCAGGGGGGTCCACGGAGAGTCCACAACGCACAAGGGCGCGCCCTCCACCCTCATGGGGCCCACGGGCCTCCCCTCCGGTAACTCTTCGTTCCAGTATTTTCTATATTTTCCAGAAAAAATCTTCGTTGATTTTCAGCGCATTCCGAGAACTTCTATTTCTGCACAAAAACAACACCATGATAGTTCTGCTGAAAACAACATCAGTCCGGGTTAGTTCTAACCGAATCATACCAAAATCATGTAGAAATATTATAAACATGGCATGAATACATCAAAAATTATAGATAAGTTGGAGACGTATCAGCATCCCCAAGCTTAATTCCTAGTCATCCTCGAGTAGGTAAATGATAAAAATAATAATTTATGAAGTGTGAATGCTAGCAAGGTCTTAAGTTTGATCAATGATAGTTTCAATCACTTTTTCTAGCATCATTATATATCATATCAGTAGCTCAACTCATAAAACTTCTCATGATTAAGTCATAAGCTATTCACATGTTAAAGTATAAATCATAAACTTTCTTGAAAACTAACAAACCATGCTCTTGGTCATCAAACAATTGCAATTCATCTCACTGTCCTCTCCAAGCTACCGCTTCTATCTCTCACTTCTCTTTACTTACAGTTTGTCTTCGTGAAGTCATTGCCTGCTTGCATTATCTGTTTGACTTCACTGCGTGACTACTTGTTCTGATTGGCTTCGTACTATCTTCCATCCTGATCCTTACTACCTAGCTGCTAATAGTCTTCATGATTTCACTTCATTGAATACTTGACTATGGTTTGTCTAGTGTAGTCTACCTTCCGTTGCATTCGAATAGTGCGATTTCTATTGTTTGTCTTCGAAACTCCCATGTTTTGAAGACTTACATAAAAGTCGCCTATTCACCACCCTCTAGTCGATAACCAATTATTTCAATACTCAACTATCATTTAATCTTTCACAATTGCTAACACTCATGTGATATTTATGGGTTCAAAGTTTCAATCGAACACAGAGAAATATAGGGGCTTATAGTTTTGCCTCCCAACCTTTTACCTCAAGGGTAATGTCAACAATAATAATTTATGAAAACCTACATCCAAGTGGATATATATATCCGGATCACTCCAACACAAAGTACTTGCCAAAGGAAAATTGTAAAAAGGAAAGGTGATGATCACCATGACTTTTGTATAACGGTGATAAAAGTAAAAGATAGGCCCTTCGCAGAGGGAAGCAGAGATTGTCATGCGCTTTTATGGTCGGATGCACAAAATCTTAATGCAAAAGAACGTCACTTTATATTGTCGGTTGTGATAAAGACTTTACTATGCAGTCCGTCGCTTTTATTTCTTCCCTATCACAAGTTTGTATAAAGATTATTTTCTTCGTACTAATAGATCATATATATTTAAGGAGCAATTTTTAGTGCATGCACTGATGACAACTTACTTGAAGGATCTTACTCAATCCATAGGTAGGTATGTTTGAAGCACACGTAGTAGTTCTACTTGGTGCAAATAATTTGGCTAACATGAGAGGGTAAGGCAAGATCAACATGTTAGATGATCCAAGACAATATAACGTTTCAGATATAGGAAAACATAACCCATTAAGTTGTCTTCATTGTCCAACATCAACCTTTTAGCATGTCATATTTTAATGAGTGCTCACAATTACAAAATATGTCCAAGATAGTATATTTATATGTGAAATATCTCTTCCTTTAATATTCTTCCATGCATTGTTCAAGTGACCAATTCTGCATTTGCTAACTTTCAATAAGTTTACTACCTATACTTATTATGTGTGAAGTCATTACTCCCCATGTTATAAGCATATGAAACATATATATAAATTCAGATTTATGATATTCAATTCATTTAACCATTTACTCATAGGATATACGTGAAGCACTTGAGTAACTGGCAAGCTACTCCAAAAGATATAAGTGAAGAACACTGAGTAGTCCAATAATTAACTAGCCATGGGAGGATTCTTTTTCATTCAAGATTTCAGATCCAATGATTTTATTCAAACAACAAGTAAAATTGAAAATACACTCCAAGCAAAACACATATCATGTGACGAATAAAAATATAGCTCCGAGTAAGGTATACCGATGGTTTTGAAGACGAAGTTTCATAGAGTGCCCCAAAGTTTCTACCGGAGAGTCAAGACGAAAACATGTGCCAACCCCAATGCGTAGATTCCCAAGGTCACAGAACCCGCAAATTGATCACCAAAACATACATCAAGCGAATCAATAGAATACCCCATTGTCACCACATGTATCCCATGCAAGACATACATCAAGTGTTCTCAAATCCTTAAAGACTCAATCGGATAAGATAACTCAATCCATTACAAGAAAATAGAGGAGGAGAAACATCATAAGATCCAACTATAATAGCAAAGCTCGCGGTACATCAAGATCGTGCCACGTCAAGAACACGAGAGAGAGGGAGATCAAACACATAGCTACTGGTACATACCCTCAGCCCTGAGGGTGAACTACTCCCTCCTCATCATGGAGAGTGCCAGGATGATGAAGAAGGCCACTGGTGATGGATCCCCCCTCTGGCAGAGTGCCGGAACAGGGTCCCGATTGGTTTTTGGTGGCTACAGAGGCTTGCGGCGGCGGAACTCCCGGTCTAGGTTTCTTTTCGGGGATTTCTGTATTTACAGGAATTTTTGGCGTCGGTCTCACGTCAGGGGGTCCATAGAGAGTCGACAAGGCACTGGGGTGCACCTTAGGAGGGTGGGCGCGCCCTCCACCCTCATGGGTCCCACAGGCCTCCCCTCCGGTAACTCTTTGTTTCAGTATTTTCTACATTTTCCAAAAAAAATCTCTGTTGATTTTCAGCGCATTCCGAGAACTTCTATTTCTGCACAAAAACAACACCACGGTAGTTCTGCTGAAAAGAGCATCAGTCCGGGTTAGTTCTAACCAAATGATACCAAAATCATGTAGAAATATTATAAACATGGCATGAATACATCAAAAATTATAGATACGTTGGAGACGTATCAATAATACGAGGAATTGATGTATAGGCGGAAAATATTTTTGAAGATGTTAAATCAATAATAAAAGGTTGCAATATTGATTAGCAGGCTTTTTTAGAATTAATTTTATATCAACGGGCAAAAAATATAAAAAGGGTAAGTGGTGGAGAGTTACTGGGCCCTAGGGCCCAATAACAAAGTGGGGCACCCCTAGCTTGTATGACAAGCTAGAGGGGGCGAATTGGAGTGGGGGAGGGACTCCTCTTCCCCCTAGGTGAGTGTACTAAGAGAGAGTCATTCCCTCCTTGTGTGACACCCACTCCTCTCTCTCCTACACCTATATATAGTAGAGGATTTTGCCCCTTGACATAAGTTTTGGAGCCTCCTCTACTTCTCTAGTTCTAGTTTTAATTTGAAGTTGATCAAGATTAGATCTAGACCTAGTTCTATCTAATCCTCATAATAGAGAAGCTTGTGCGGTTCTCTTCTTCTCCCTCTAATTCTTCGGCGACGATTAGCTATGAGCGGTGAAGCGCTGCAAGATCATGAAGCATGTATGTTTGCAATCTATAAAGAGTTTATGCTTTTGGTCTTTGGTTTGAGGAATCATTTGTGAATGGTTTACGGGATTCCGTCGATGATCTAACCAACTCTTCTGCTGCTGTAATTCAAAGTTGGTAACGATCCGCTCTAAACCTCTAATGCATCTTCATAGTGTTCCTGGACCGTGATCGTAGGACGAACTTTTTTGTTTTCTACTAAGTTTGCCAACAGCCCCCAACCACCACTTCCAGACAATCCAGAAACGGCTACATCTATGTTTATCATGAATGTATCAAGCAAGGATGGCTCCCGGGCACTTTGGGTGTCCACTTGAGCTGCTGGTGAAGCATTGAGGAACTCCTTCCACTCATTCACATGATATGAGACAACAACTTGGAACTCCTACATTGTGGTCCTTTGCTAATCACCGTAGAGTTGTTGGGCTTCCCTCAAGAGCAAGAGTGAAGTAGTATTAGTAGCAGATAGTATTTACCTTAGTTAAGAATCGAGGTTTATCGAACCAGAAGGAGACGACACACAAACAATGTGAACAGTACCTACACACACACACACAAAGCAATGCTTGCACCTAACAAAGGCAAGAGGATTGTCAATCCCCTTGTTCTCGCTAATTTGCAAGGATCAAATCTGAGTATCTTATGCTAGAATTATCGAGTCTTGGGGGTTAGACTCGATAGTTGGCAAGCTTCATTGGTAGGGAAGTTCACCGACACTTCCTCCTTTTCCTCTCGCATATGAAGATGAGGTATTCTCGTGTCAGAAATTTCATGTGGCCTTTGGGTTTCACCAATTGTTATGTTGTCAGCTCTGATAGTCTCAGTGGGTGCTGGCCTTTTCTGGACGAAATTTGTGAGTATCACTCTGAAGACGTATAATGGTTGTTGTGTTGATGTTCATTTCACTTCGGAGGAGGGGGAAACTTGGCATGTGACTTTCGTGTATGGTGAGCCCAGAAGAGAGGATAGAGCTCAATTTTGGGAGTTTCTCAAATTTATGAAGGCACAATGGCAGGGCCCGTGGATTGTTTGTGGGGTCTTCAATGAGGTTCTATCCCAGGATGAGCATTGTTGACCTCGGCTTCATCTTGCAGCTCAAATTGATGCCTCTCGTGACTGTCTTATGGATTGTGAGTTGATGGAACTTGGGTTCTCAGGACCAAAGTTCACATGGTATAATAATGAAGACCCACAATTCCATGTCAAGGTTCATCTTGATAGAGATGTGGATAATGGAAATTTTATTAATATTCATGATGACTATGATGTTGAACATTTGATAACAACATCTTTGGACTACTATGTTGTACTAATTGTTATATCTCGGTTATATGCAGTGAAGCGCCAAGTGCCACTAGAACAATGGTTCAAATATGAAACCATGTGGTTGTGTGATGCTGGTTATAGACAGCATCTTGAGCGTGTTTGGTCTGATGGTAGGCATGGCCATATGTCCCTTTAGGCCATGTGGGACAACCAACACCATCCGATGAGTGCTCTCAATATTTGGAGTTGTGATTCTTTTGGATATGTTCGCAAGCAGATTGCAAATTTAGAATGCTAACTGGGTATGATTAGATCTACACCGGTCACCGAGGCTTTTTAAGCTGGTGAAATATCAATAGAATCACAACTCTGCGAACTTTTTGAGCGAGAGGAGATTATGGCAATGCAAAGGTCCAGGGTGGACTGCCACCATGAGGGAGACCGGAATGCATGCTTCTTTCATTCTCGTGCGCTCAGAAATGTACTAACAAAATTCACTATCTGGCCCGAGATGATGGTTCTCTTTGCGATTCGCAGGTGGAGATTAAAGGTATGGTTCATAAATTTTATGATAACCTTTTCACTTCTGATCCTTGTGATGATGCTGAAGTTGTTCTTGATGCTATTGCACACAAAATTGCTAGTTAGATCTTGCAGAGGCACCCTTGTTGGTCACAAGTTAATGAAACAAGGTGTTTAATGGGGGATCTGTGATGGTAACCAAGTGCATATTTTATCATATCACTAGATAACCACATCTTCCTTAACCCACTTTTCACCCATCCCTGCAAATGTTAAAGGTCCATTATCTTCCACACGAGACATGCTGCACCTACAATGAGGAGATGATGTGAGGCTTTTTTTAGAAAACGCCACCTTAGATATTCTGCTCATGCCAATTAGTAGACATGTTGGGGATGATTTTGTGAGATGTTCATTCACTTAGTACGGTGATGATTCTATTCGGTCAACGTACAACACGGCACATACTTCTCAATTTTTTGAGGAAAGTGTTATTTGTGGTCTTGATCAAAGTCCCAGCCGACCTGATGATGAAAGAAACTAGAAGTTTATCTGGACAACCAAAGCACCTAATAAGATGATGGTTGTTTTATGGTGTTTTGTTCAGGATATTCTCCCCAAGGGTGATGATTTTTATGGTGTTAGGTTCCTGTAGGATCAAAAGTATGTCTAGAGGGGGGTGATTAGACTACTTGGCCAAATATAAATCTGACATTTTCCCAATTTTAGTCGTGGGCAGATTTTAGCAACTAGCACTGGTACAACGAGGTGCTATACAAATGGTTTTTAACCCCTTTCCGCGGCGGTGTTCTGAACCATCAACTAGTGAGTGACTGCGATACGGGGGTCCTTCCCACATGACCCAGAAACCGTTGGGGATGTGCCCTCCTGGCACACACGCTCGGCAAAATGAGGTCGTGTGCGACCGGCGAGTGAGCAAATATGGTTATATGTACAGTAGTGCTCAAAAAAATACAATTATACAGGCGAAATCATTTCTGGTCATAAGTACATTCCACATAGTCAGTCCCCGCTAAACATTTCTGTTCGTATATACATCCCACACAGTCGCTCCAAGGAAAACATTTCCGTTCGCAGGTACATCACACACAATTTTCCTCGTTAAATCGTTTGTGATAGCGTTGCCATCGCACACAATATTAACAATTTTATCATTTGTGTTATTGAATGCATCACACACGGTGCGTAGAAGAAACTGTGTGGCAAAGGCTGTCCTTCACACACGGTTTTTATGTGGTAAACGTTTGTGCAAGGTGGCCTAAAGCAAACAGTTTTGAAGAGAATGTCGTGTGTGATTGTTCATCGATCGAACATGGTTTATTCCTAGAAACTGTGTGCATTGCCTTAGGTCATCGCCCACGGTATTTTCTCAATAACCGTTTGCAATAGAAAACCCAATTAGGAGGCTAATTCTCCATTAGCAGGTTAATTACCCTATTATTAATCATACATTTATTAATCTAATTGACATTCATATTAACCACATAATATATTTCATTCCCATATTAAGGAAGCATGATTTCATAATTGGAATACATCAGAGTACAACATGATATAGCTTCACCACTCAGCTACCCCATTACACAATTGCACCAGCACCAAGTTTCACATGCAACATCTACAACCTTTTGAAATTAGCATCATAGACGGTACATAGTTAGATGCATCTCATCGGGAAAACTGCAGAAGCGGAAGGCGAATATTGAGCCTTCATTCATGTTGAAGGTCTTTGCAACTTTAGCCCAGTGCATGTGGATGATTGACAGTCCATCCTTCGTCCTCTTTAGGAACACTTCAATATTGAATTGTGGGTGTTGTATGAAAATCTTCCTCACCTCCTGACCATAGAGGTGGTTTGAGAGGTAATCATCAGTGAACTGCTCTGGAAACGCCTGAAAACAATGATGTGCATAAATATCTTCTCTATATTGGAAATGGGGCAAAGGAATAAAAAAAGGCAGGGTATAATAGTTAGTACCATCTTATAGTGAATTGATGTCTTCTTCATTGTGCAGACAAAGATCTTGTTGTTTTTTGTCGCTAATTTCTTTATCCTAACAATCTTTCTGAGTTTCTTGACTTGATTGATATTCATGGACAACTCATTTCCCCATATGCAAAAAGGGTTGAACAGTGGGTCAAAACCTCTGGCAGCAGGACCTACATGTGCAAGACCAAATTGTTAAAAACCTAAATATTAGAATGGTTCCTGCAATCGCACAATAATGTGCTATTAGACAATGGACCATGCACATGCTAACCTCGACGGTAAAGCTTAGTGCTTCCCATTGTTTCCCTGCAACACATATAAGGTAGTTAATCCTTAGGTTAAGTAAGGGTTCGCATGCTATCTGTAAAATATGTTGATGAAAAATAAGCACATTGCAGATTCATCAGATTAATTCAAGCCACATGGAAAACCCATTTATCCAAACCAAGCATGATTAAAAACTAGGAAATATAACACTTGTATATGTTTCCCATGTAGTAAGTGCAGCCAAATTCGATTTATTCCTCGCATGCACAACAATACAAAATTCTACCCACGACAATTGGACATCGCATTGCAGAATTGAACCAAGCAGTTAACTAAACACCACAACAAATGAACCAAACATTAACCGAGCACCACATTGCACAATATAACATACTCCTAATAGAAGATCAGATAGTTAACCAAACCAAGCATGCTTAATAACTTGGAAATATAACAACTGTATTTTTTCTCATGTATTAAGTATAGCCAAATTCTATTTACTTCTCACATGGTATACAATAACAGAATGCACCCACAACTATTGAATATCGCATTGCTTTATTGAACCAAACAGTTAACTAAACACCACAACACAAATGAACCAAACGTTAACTAAGCACCACACTGCACAATGTATAACCAAACCAAGCATGCTTGACAACTTGGAAATATAGCAATTATATTGGTTTCTCATGTATTTTGTAAAGATAAATTATATTTATTTCTCACATGGAAGACAATACAAAATTGCAGCTTGAAGAATTGAACATCACATTTGCAGAATTGAACCAAACAGTTAACTAAAGACGACAACTAATTAACCAAACAGTTAATAAGTGAACACCACACTGCACGACATATATACACAGGAGCAATAGATTGCATGGTAAAATAAGATAGCACAATTCACTAGAATTTGTTAAGGAAAGGCAGGAGCAGCACATGCAACGGGTAAACCGAGCATGCTTAACGAGCGTAGCTAGCAAATGGCAAGGTGCTCCTCCAAGATCTGGGGGTCGGCACAAATGTTAGCCATCGCGACCTCATCTGTGTGTGTGGCCGTAATTTGCTTCTTCGCTGCCAAATGCTCCTTGAGCTACTGGCTATACTACGTGCACCATGGCTTAGGGTGGCGCTTATTCTGTGAAGGGGTCGGTGATTTGGGTGGAAGGTGTTGCGCCGGCGGTCGGTGCATGTGGGATGTGGAAGGAGGAGGAGGATGGGGGTCTAGTGTGGATTACCTGCATGGATAGACGAGGCCGAGCAGCATGAAGGAGGGTCGCCGACGAGGGGGCGGCGCTGCAAGCAAGGAGTGAAGGTTTCAACTGGGAAACGAAGGCGGAAATAGGGAAAATGTGGGTTTTGGTAAGGGTGAGGGAGCGGGGAGGTAGATATTTCTGCAGAAGCCAAAATTTTTGAATCAGTTTAGCAAAAAAATTGGCGCGCATAGTGTCATCAGACACGGTCCCTTATTCAGAACTTTGTATGATATGTGAACATCACAAATGATTCAGATAGCTTAACCCGTGTGTGATGAGTTTGAACATCAAAAGTTTTGGTTCCAATTTCCCTTGTTACTATGGTCATCCACGTTATTGCATAATTTGGGTACACAAAGCAGACTACAACACACCCACACTTATTAATCGAGCAAGTTCAGCAATTAAACAAAGCTATCTGGCCTAAACATTACTCTACAAATTAAAGACCGACGCTCTAAATTAAACAAAACTAAGAGTACTACTACGGTTGGTGCTCGTCGATCTCCGCCACCTCCTCCATGCCCAGCTCGCGCCCGACGGTCTCCTGGGGAAGCGGCTCCATGGCATCCATCACACCATACTCAGCAAGCATCTCGCCATCCGTGTCCGCCATCTCTTTGGAAAAGGCCGCCACGAGCTGGGTGTGGGCACCCGTGATTTGGGCTTGGACAGGCTCCGTCGTCGCAAGGTATGCGGCGGAGGAACAGACGGCTGCTCGAACGCTCTAGGCGATTGCCAACTCTTCGGCCGTGGGTTGCCGATCATTGTCGGAGAAGCTTCTTTCGATTTGTACGGTGACCGCCACGAGCCAAGCGTGGGTAGCCTCGACATGGTCGTGGGCAGCCTCCATCAGGGCCAAGGCCGCCACTATGAAATGGACAGCTATTGTGCCACTCTCGCCAGTTGCTATCCACAAGGTAGATGTTGATGCCGCCACCTAAGAAGCAACAACGGCCATTTGGGCTGCCTTGGCCGCCCGGTCGCAGATTGCGACCGTGCTCATGCACCTTGTTAGCTGATACGTCTCCAACGTATCTATAATTTTTTATTGTTCCATGCTATTATATTACCCGTTTTGGATGTTTATGGGCTTTATTTTACACTTTTATATCATTTTCGGGACTAACCGACTAACAGGAGGCCCAGCCCAAATTGTTGTTTTTTGCCTATTTCAGTGTTTCGAAGAAAAGGAATATCAAACGGAGTCCAAACGGAATGAAACCTGCAGGAGCGATCTTTTAGGAACAAACGCAATCCAGGAGACTTGGAGTGGACGTCAACATAGAACAACATGAGTGTTGTGTAAATTCTTGGGATTTTTCGGGGTTCGCTTGGACATTTTTATACATTAACTGGGTTTTCTATGCATTCATGTGCATAATTCAAATGTGAACTACATGCACATTCTCTAATGCATATAAATTAGTTGAAAATTAAAATATGTGTCCTTGGTTGCATGCTTAGGTCCCATGCAAGAAATGGGAATGAATGTCAAACACCCTGCCATCGTCACCCGGCCGCAAACATTGAGATGCCTAGTTTTTAAATTCTAGAATATCCAAAACTCATCTGAAATTCATGAAACTTGGCATGCTATCATGGAGCGGCATCAACATGCATGGTAAAATTTTTTGTCCCATTTGGGGCAGGTTTGGGGATATGCTTCTCACAAACCAGAGTTTCTCACAACAAGCCTGATGGTTTCGGTAGGGAACATCCCACCTTTGGGGACGAAACGATATCCATTGCCTCTTATTGCTTTCAAAAAACTTATCGTGTCAACGTAGAACAACATGAGTGTTGTGTCAATTTTTGGGATTTTTCGGGGTTCATTTGGAAATTTTATGCATTAATTGAGTTTTCAATGCATTTATGTGCATAATTCAAATTTGAACTACATACACATGCTCTAATGCACATAAATTGGTTGGATATTCAAATCGGTGTCCCTGGTTGCATGCTTAGGTCCCATGCAGGAAATGGGAATGAATGTCAAACACCCTGCCACCGTCACTCGGCCGCAAACATTGAGATTCCTGGTTTTTAAATTCTAGTAAATCCAAAACTCGTCTGAAATTCATGAAACTTGGCATGCTATCATGGAGCGGCATCAACATCTCATGGTAAATTTTTTGTCCCATTTGGGGCAGGTTTGGGGATATGCTTCTCACAAACCAGAGCTTCTCACAACAAGCCTGATGGTTTCGGTAGGGAACATCCCACCTTTGGGGAGGAAATGATATCCGCTGCCTCTTATTGCTTTAAAAATTCTTCTATTGTCAACATAGAACAACAGGAGTGTTGTGTCAAATTTTGGGATTTTTCGGGGTTCGTTTGGACATTTTTATGCACTAATTGAGTTTTCAATGCATTTATGTGCACAATTCAACTTTGAACTACATGCACATGCTCTAATGCATATAAATTAGATGAAAATTCAAATCGGTGTCCTTAGTTGCATGCTTAGATCCCATGCAAGAAATGGGAATGAATGTCAAACACCCTGCCACCGTCACTCGGCCGCAAACATTGAGATTCCTGGTTTTTAAATTCTAGTAAATCCAAAACTCGTCTGAAATTCATGAAACTTGGCATGCTATCATGGAGCGGCATCAACATGCCATGGTAAATCTTTTGTCCCATTTGGGGCAGGTTTGGGTATGTGCTTCTCACAAACCAGAGCTTCTCACAACAAGCCTGATGGTTTCGGTAGGGAACGTCCCACCTTTGGGGATGAAATGATATCCGTTGCCTCTTATTGCTTTCAAAATTTTGTGGTGTCAACATAGAACAACAAGAGTGTTGTGTTAAATTTTGGAATTTTTGGGGTTCGTTTGGACATTTTTATACATTAACTGGGTTTTCTAGGCATTTTATGCACATAATTCAAATTTGAACTAGATGCACATGCTCTAGTGCATATAAATTGGTTGAAGAATCAAATCTTTGTCCTTGGGTGCATGCTTAGGTCCCATGCAAGAAATGGGAATGAATTTCATACACCCTGGCACTGTTGATTGCCGGCAAAATCTTGAGATACTTTGTTTTTAAATTCTAGCAAATCCAAAACTCGTCTGAAATTCATGAAACTTGGCATGCTATCATGGAATGGCACCCGACATGTTGTGGTATTTTTCGTGTCCATTTTGAGAGAAGAAGCACTCGAATAACAGCCAACAAAGGCATTTTTAAACAAATAGCTGCCACTCTAGCATCGCAAATGTTTGTATAATTCAAATCGTGTGCGTTATGTTAACCATTCATGTGACGCCACATGTCTTGGTTTTAATGGCTATAGGAGGTGCCGTGCGGACAGCTGCTTGACTGAACGGGAGGCGTGCGGGTGCAGTCCGGTGCGCAGGCTGACGGAGAGGCATGCAAGATGTCCTCCAATGTGCAGGCTCACCGGGAAGTGTGCTAGTTGTACGCTGTGCAGGCTCACTGGGAAGCGAGCCCTTTGACTTCCATTGCCACCCGCCTTCCTCTCCATTAATGGTGACTGAGCCGCTGCTTAATACAGGCGTCCATACTGTTCGCCTCCCATTCCCCTCCCTCCCGCAGACCTCCACCAACACCATGGCGCAGAAGGATCATCTGCCACTAGTCTTCAAGTTTGATGAAGTCGACTCCAAGATAGAGGAGATAGAAAATAATGAGGAATGGGGCCTCATGGACATGGCCCAGAACAAGCTAGCCGCGGCAATTGCTGCCCCCGCTCCCATCCCCGCGCCCACGCCAACGACCATCCCCATAGCATTGACGGGCTGGTCGCTGACCACTATCGCAAAGCAGGAAGCCGCGGGCGTCAGCGAGGTCTCCGCAGACCCGCGCGAGCTCGTGTACATGCCAGCACCAGTGCCCGTGCGCGCCCCTCCACTCACTGTGGCGCCGGTCCTCATGCGTTTGGCTGCACCCACCGCGCCCGTGCACGTGCACGCGCCCCCCTCAGCGGCATGGGACGCCACCGTCGACCGCTACATGTCAGCACCGCCAGCTGTCGTCCTCTCGTGCCCCGCCCATCGATCGCGCGACGACATGATGTTTGATTTACAAATGAAGAACATTCTATGCTACCTTGAATACTTCAACAACAGCGTCCCAGAGGATGACAATGACAAGGACGGCGCGGCATGCCACCTTCGCCGCCACCGGAAATATTTTTTTTCTTGGGTTTAATATTGTATCTTGATCATATGAATATAAATTCATAGTGTGACTGAATGAAATATATGGTTTGAGCGAACTTGTGTTTTTATCTCTAAATGTAAAAACTTACCAAACGATTTTATTCTGAAAGAAACGTGAATGGTTTTTAAATATAAAACACTCATCGTAAACGTTTTAGTTAGAACACCCGTATGCAAACCGACAGCTTCCCTAGGAAGCCAAGGGAAAATGGCCCGAGCAGGATTTGTGCACCTCCTGATCGCAAACGTTTTTGGTAGAACACCCGTATGCAAACTGAGAGCAGGATTTGTGCATCTCTTCAATGCAAACAGTTGTTTTGGATGACCCGTGTGCAACCACTTACAAAAAATTTGGTAAGATTTGCATCTGTCATATTGGGTATGTTGCCATTTGTCAAACTAGAAAGATTGACATTTTTTGATCTAGTAACATTGCCATTTGTCAACCTTGTAACACTGCGATTTGTCAAAATATGCAACTAAAAATCACTAGCAGCATCTAATTTTTGCAACTAAGATTCAGTAATTAAGCATAGATTTCATTCATAGATTAAGCAGTCGTTCTTTATACAAACAGTTCAACTCGACAACTGAACCGACCAAACTTTTCCCCAATTGTCGCCAACCACGTACTGAAATAGCTAGTTCTACTTTATATACTAGCTAATTTTAACTATGTTGTACAGCTCCACCACATCTATAGTCAGATGAACTGAACAAAATAGCCCCTAAATACTACTACTACGGAGGCGCTTTGTACTACTTGCAGCAACCTCTCCTCTACTGAGCACGCTCAGTAAGAGGCAGAGGAGGAGGAGCCTACCGATGAGCTGGACAACTGCAATACGGTTCCTGCCACTATTGCACCTTTAGCGGCGCTCACCTCGAATGCCCTCTGCCGCTCCAGACGACCCTCTCGAAGCGCTGGTTCTCCTCATAGATCTCCTGATTCCTCACCTCTGAGGCAGTGTGTGCCGCGCCCACAGCGGCGGTAAGGCTCTTTGCATGCTCGACGAGGTGCTCCTCCTCCTCCCGCGGGAACTCGGTGTAGCGCGCAAGGTCGCTGACGCACGTGCGGGCATCCACCTCCGCCTCCCGTCTTCGTGCGGTGGTGGTGGAGCGGGTGATGACCCCGGCGGTCAAATGTGGGTTGGCGTCCACGGCGGCCTATGATGGGGTGGCGGCCACGACCACCACCTCTCGCCTTCGGGCCACGGCGGCGGACCGGGTGATGGCCATAGTGGATGGCAGTGGGGTGGCGGCCACGATGGCCACCTCCCGCCTTCAGGCCACGGCAGCGGAGCAAGCGATGGCCCTGACTTTCGACAGTGGTGTGGGGGCAACGGCGGACGGCAACAGTAGCCGACAGGCAGCGGCAGTGGAGCGTGTGGTGGGTATTCCACGCACACCCAACAGGGACGCCACGCGCACTACACTATGCCGGGGACTGCGCCGCCACCGCGATGTAGCCTCCCAGCTGGAGCTGTCGTCTGATGACGACGGAGTGGTTGAGCGACCACGACGGACCGGTGCCATTGGCGATTGTGGGAGATGCAGACAAGATAAGCTACAGGGAGGGAGGGGAAAATGTGACGCATGACTTGCCGGCCATGAGGGTTTATATAGCAAGCCGGTAAGCATTGGGATTTTCGAGGATTTCACAGAATCGGGCGGGAAGCTTGCACGGAAACCTGCGAGGTTGTGCAAGAACGGGCTCACCGATGATTCATTGGCGCTACCGTTTGGCCAAAAGAACGCCCCCGCATGATGCGCAAGCTTGTGATGTAATCCTGCTGCGGCAGCGGGGTGACAAGACGTGCGAGAGGAGGACGAAAGGCCATGTACACATACGGTTAATAAAAAAACGTTTGTGATTTAATTACCTACTATACCCCCGTCCTGATTTATAAGTAGGATTTAACTAATAAAATACGAATGCATGTCGCCAACGATTATATAGTTGGATTCGTATTTAAACATAGTTTCCAATTATATAATTTTTATAACATGCATTAACATTTTGTTGGTTAAATTTGAGGGCAAAGTATGGCACAGAATATAGAGGGGACTATAGACCAAGACGGAGGTAGTAGCACACGACCGCTCTCTGCACAGCGACGCAAGTGTCGGCCGGCTTGTAGGCGACCATTTCCTGCGTGATCAACTGCTCTATGCATGTGGTTTCTTGCAGTTGAGGCGGCCGCGGCGCGCTCTGCTCGCGTCCTGCCACGCATTCTCTGCTCTCGCGTCCCTCTGGGTGCTCTGCCCTCTTCCCTCCATGCGCACTGCCAGTGTTTGGGGCCGGCGCACGATCATGCATGTTCGTGTGCATGTGGTTGTGCCGGACGCGGCGCGAGAATGCAGTTAACCGCTGCAAAAACTGCCACGCGGACACACCGAGAATCTAGGCCGCCCGATGCCCATTTATTCCTGTGGCTATTTACCTTCATCTCTTAGTTCACATGACACAATAAGCACATCCACGACGACACATACAGAGAGGACATCCAGCAGTTCCAATGGTGATCCCCGTGGCTCCAATGGCGCTCCCAGCGACCGACCACGACAACGGCAGGCAGTTCACCACGCATCACGTAGTGGACACCCACGTGAGGGGGAAGGCCCTCTCGATGGTGTACACGGATGATCCGGTGTCAGTGGAGAGCTCTATCCAAACTATGAAGCAGTTCCTTGCCGAGGACAAGTACCAAGTGGTCGGCTTTGACCTCGAGTACACCATCAGTCATGCCGGGCACAATCAGAAGGTTGTCGTCGCCCAGTTGTGCATGCAACATGACGTCCTCATCTACCACTACCACCTGGCAACAAGGCCTTGCGAGCGTTTCTCCAGGTTTATCAACAGCTTAGACTACAATTTCTCTATGGTGGACACCACCAACGACCTAAAAGCGCTCAAGGTTTTGGGCTTGAAATGTCAGAATCTTGTCAACATCCAGGACCGCTGCAAGGTCTGGGGCAGAGACAACAACAAACTGAACTCCCTAGTTAACCTCGCATCGGCCATCATCAACCCCTACTAATTGAGGATGAAGGATGAGAGTAAGAAGTATAAGAACGCCTGGCACAGTGTTTGGCATGAGAGACTGGATGAACAACACGTCAAGTACGCGTCCAAGGACGTGTACATAAGCTACGAGATGTACAGGAGGATCGTTGACATGAGGAAGTGTCTTGTTCATGCCCTAGACGAGGGATTGAACTAGAGAGCAGTGGCGGGAGCGTCATAAGAAGTAGATGACTACACGATCGTTTCTCCTACTTTAGAATGCATGCAATTGTTTATTGAGGTGTGTGTGAATTATCTATATAGTCGCTCATGTAATTGGATGTTTATTTTTGTTAATATATATATATATATATATATATATATAATTCTTCTATAGACAAAGCATATCACACAGCTTATTAGCAGCAATCGTCTGTGTTATTATTGGTCTTCGCACACATTTCTGATTACGGACCTGCTTCCCGTGTATCACACACATCTTGTTCAGTTGAAACGTTTCCATTGTGTTTCCTAATCACACAAAGTTCATCCTAGTGAATTGTATGCCGTATATCGCACACTGTCGGTGTCAAAACCGGCGGATCTCGGGTAGGGGGTCCCGAACTGTGTGTCTAAGGCTAATGGTAACAGGAGGCAGGGGACACAATGTTTACCCAGGTTCGGGCCCTCTCTATGGAGGTAATACCCTACTTCCTGCTTGATTGATCTTGATGAATATGAGTATTACAAGAGTTGATCTACCATGAGATCATAATGGCTAAACCCTGAAGTCTAACCAATGATTCTGATTGATGTCCTACGGACTAAACCCTCTGATTTATATAGACACCAGAGGGGGCTAGGGTTACACAAAATCGGTTACAAAGAAAGGAATGTACATATCCGAATCGCCAAGCTTGCCTTCCACGCAAAGGAGAGTCCCATCCGGACACGAGAAGAAGTCTTCTATCTTGTATCTTCATAGCCCAACAGTCTGGCACATGTATATAGTCCGGCTGTCCGAGGACCCCTTAGTCCAGGACACCCTCGGTAGCCCCTGAACCAGGCTTCAATGACGATTAGTCCGGTGCGCAGATTGTCTTCGGCATTGCAAGGTGGGTTCCTTCTCCGAATACTTCAAAGTAGATTTCAAACACAAGAATCGTGTCCAGTTCTGCAAAACAAGTTTCACACACAACTGTAGAGAGTATAATATTTCACGAGTCCAATCCACTGACAACTTTTTGTAGCGTGACATCATGCCACTGCCCGATCATTATTCGAACCATTTTTTAGCTTGCCGCTCCGTATTTTGAGGTGCAATTTTATTGGCATGTCTTGGCAAAGCAGAGATCGTCTCCCCTTATCACAAGATTCTCATCAATACGAGCATGGATAACCCAACTGTGTTATCTGCACGGCGTTTGGAGAATAGGCGAATTTTAAGGCGAGCAGGGAGGCGCGTGAATTTTACTGTCTTAATAAAGGGATAAGGATTCACCCTTCTTCACCCACGCCTTCTCCTTCCTCTGCCCATCCATTCTCGAGCTCCAGCGCCCAAGCTCTCGCTCTCTCCGCTCAAAAAAGCACTCCAATCATGTTCGGATCCGGAGCAGGAGGCAAGTGGATGGCTTCCTCCATCAAGGATAAGGACATCAAGAAGCTCCGGGAGGCCGGGTACTTGGCCCCAGAAATATCTCACCGACTTCCGGCCAAGGGACAGATCGTCCCCACACCAAAGCCCCAGGAGAGGGTAGTGTTCCTCGCACACTTCGTTTGTGGGCTGGGATTCCCTCTCCACCCGTTCGTCCGCAGACTCATGTTCTACTATGGGCTGGACTTCCATGATCTGGCCCCCAATTCCATCCTCAACATCTCGACATTTATTGTCGTGTGCGAGGCCTTCCTCCGCATCCCACCTCACTTCGGGCTATGGCTGAAAACCTTCAATGTGAAGCCGAAAGTGGTTAGCGGCCAACAAGCAGAGTGCAAAGGCGCCATGGTGGGGAAGATGCCCAATGTCACTTGGCCCGAAGGCTCCTTCGCGGAGACGGTCAAAGGATGGCAATCAGGGTGGTTCTATATCACCGAGCCGCACGACTCCAACTGGCGGCGGCTCCCGCATTCTGGTCCGGAGTCCCAATGCGGCTCACCTCCTGGCAAGAGAAGGGCCTAACCTGGTCTTCTTCGGATGAGCAGACAGCGCTCCAAACGCGTGTTCAGGGCATGCTAAACAAGAAAGTCAAGCTCGTCAATGTGATCTAGGTGATGCTCGTTTGCCAGATCCTTCCGTGCCAACACCGGGATTGCTATCTGTTGGAGTTTGATCCGGCCAAGCACTAGACCCTACTAGAGCTCTTCGGCATGATGCACGAAGATATATGGAAGTTGCTCTTCAAGGCCAACGAGGTGCCGTCGACCACGGACAAGGATCGTGGGAATGACCTAACCCACCCTGCTAATCCGGTAAGTTATTTTATGTTTTCAAGGTATGCCCTTTACTTGCATACTCGAGGAAGGCATCTAAGCCTCCCTATCGAATTTTTCAGAAATAGACAGAGATAGCAGAGCGGATTAACTGTCTGGCTCCACTGCCCGAAGGCCTAGAAATCCCGCTATCGGTGTCAAAACATAATATAGCCTCCCTATGATTGTAATTGTGATCGGCCTTCTAAGGACCATGCTCTCCGGTTTATATAGACACCGGAGAGCTAGGGTTTACATGGAGTCGGTTACAAGGAAGGAAACATAATATCCGGATTGCCAAGCTTGTCTTCCACGCAAAGGAGAGTCCCATTCGGACACGAGCCGAAGTCTTGAGTCTTGTATCTTGACGCTTCTATAGTCCGGACGATGAATATAGTCCGGCTGTACGGATACCCCCTTATCCAGGACTCCCTTAGTAGCCCCTGAACCAGGCTTCAATGACGATGAGTCCGGTGCACAGTCTTGTCTTCGGCATTGCAAGGCGGGTTCCTCCTCCGAATACTCCAAGGTTCCCATCACGATGAACAGTGTCCGGCGTCTTCATCAATGTTATACTCCTCGGCTTCTATGTATCAATAATGACCATTTCCACGTGTCGAACGAATGTGAGGAGTTGAGGCATTTTTACATTTGCCACCCTTGGTCCTTCGGGCTAGCCGCCTATTTGAAGAGACGGGGATTCCTAGATCCAAACCTCACTCTCCCTCCTCGAGCAAGCATCCAATAGAGTGCCTAGAAAAAACCATTCCAGCATGGTCGGTCGTCGCAACTCTTTTGCTCGCTCCCCTTTCCCCAAGCCGAAAGACTGGGGAGAGTGTTCAGTTTCTCATAGCCACTTGATAAAGTTACAAACCCAAGGGCTCCTCCCACCGGCATTCATGGTCCCTGTGCGAGCCGGAGTGGCCTCCTATAACGGCGGAGAACAAGCGGAGAGATCCCCCAATCCGTCTCCAGAGGAGCAAATATGCTTAATTCCGCATCTGTTAAGGGGCGTCGGGTTTCCTATTCATCCATTTCTTCGCAGGCTTCTGGAGTTCTACGACCTCTAGCTGCACAATCTTACCCCAGCCTCCATACTGCATATAGCAGGGTACGTCGCCCTTTGCGAGCTATTCCTAGGCTGTGAGGCTCATTTCGGATTGTGGAAGAAGTTGTTCTGCCTTGTCCCCCGCAACCAGGGAGAATCCCTATGTCAAGTGGGCGGGGCCGAAGTATGGCGTATTGCTGAGACCGGATACCTGTCCAGTACTCCCAAGAAGGCTCCAGACAACTGGGCTTCAGAGTGGTTTTATATTGACGACGCTCCTCTTCCGGATCCAATTCGGATAGGACTCCCCAAGTTCTGTAACTCTCCGCCGAGGGCGCGTCTAAGCTGGCGCCCTCGAGGCCCCCAAGAAGAGGATTCCAAGGAAGTACATTTCCCGATGAACAGGATAAAGTTACTGGCCATATCTGGACTGATGATAGTCGAGGTGATGGCAATATGTATAATGCGGGGAGTGCAGCCGCTTCAATATCGGAGCACTCCCATGTGGCACTACAACGGGACAAATGATGCCAGCCGCTGCGGCCGTAAGGGTCCAGACTCCCCCACCGCTCTAGCAAGGATACTATCCGACCTGTACAAAGGAGAGAGGAGGAATTCCTCCATATCAAACTG
Organism: Triticum aestivum; assembly: GCF_018294505.1. Classification (NCBI taxonomy): domain Eukaryota; kingdom Viridiplantae; phylum Streptophyta; class Magnoliopsida; order Poales; family Poaceae; genus Triticum; species Triticum aestivum. Next base: position 427,165,953 of record NC_057804.1, on the reverse strand, counting down.
CGAGACGGATTCTCCATGTACAATCCCCCAAACTGGGTAAGTCGTTATTTATTTTATCGCTTCACTCATTGTGACGTTCTTTGCTAAAGTTCACCTGCGTCAATATTTCCAAGCAGGAACTAAGGAGGGACGTGGAAGGAATCACCAGCCCTTCTCCGCAGCCAGAGGACCCCAAAAGGGCCCTGGATCCAGGACTCGAAGAAGACCCAGATGCGGCCGTGGAGCTTGTCGACGGGATATTTTATCAGGCGAGCCGTGACGGCGCCCCAGTGGCTATTACCGCCGATTATCCCGGACTGTTACCTTCGTCGCGTGTAAGCCAAGCCGAAAACTCGATCCTCCGAAGAGAATTCTCTCCTGATGTAACACCTTATCCCTGATATGTCGTGCTTTTGCAGAAGCAACGTTCGGAGCGCAGGGCCGAGCCCCTAGGGACCCGTCAGCCACAGCCGTCCGGATCGGGTAGGCTCAAGAGGAAGGCGATTAGAACTGACACGCCTCTACAGAGGTAAGAAAACAACCTGTCGCAATTTTGTTGTCGTCTGAAGTATAACAGCGCCCTTCGTACATTTTGACGGGAAGAGGAGTATCCGGACTATATCCGGAGATCCTGCCAACCACGCCTCCACCAGTCGGGCTCCAAGACCAACTTCGAGAGAGGAGGCGGACGTGGGGCCGACGCCGCATAGTCCTCCGACAGAGGATGCAGATATGCTCCCCGCCACCAATTCAGAGGTAGATAGCGCCATGGATCATCGGCATCGACGGGCCGTGCTTCGCAACAACATCTTCTCCGAAGAGGCGTTTAATGCCTTTAATTCGGGAGACGCATACATCCGAGCTGCTCAAAGCGGACTCGCTCGGGCGACAGTCCAGTATACCAAAGATATAAGGGTAAGAAAGCTTGAAGAGCATATATATAGTAGTAGCCCCTGAGAGTTGAAACGGTTGAAACAATAGTTTTAAGTATCAATTCATGCACAGATTCTTGTTGATAAGAATGAGCAATTGGCTCGGGAGCTAGAGGAGTGCAAGACTCAGCTGAGGGCCACAGTTGCCAAGCTAGAGGAATCCTAGAAGGCCTCATGTGGACGTGGAATATGCTCCAAGATGCCAATGTTCGGTTGGACGTGGAATTGAAAGACGTCCGCGCACAGTTGGCAGACTCCATGAAGGAGAACAAAAGGCTTCGCCGCGGCATTTATCGTAAGTGCCTAATCAAACTGTAGTATAGTTCAGCGAGGAAGCATATTGAAAAAGTTGTGTTTGCAGGAATGCTGACGGGTTGCCCTGAGGAGGAGATGCCCACATCTGCAGGTGATTTACTGCAGGACCTCTCACAACTGCACGAGCGAGCTCGGCAGGTGATACAGGGCATTGCGTGGTCTTTGTGGCCATCAAGCTCCCTGCCAAAGGGCATGGGGGGGCTTGTGGACATGCTTCAGGGAGCATGGCAGCGCTTCCGTTTGTGGAAGATATCCGCCTGCCGGCAAGGTGCAAGAGAAGCATGGGCGATGGTGAAGACGCACTACACCAAGCTGGACCCAAACCATATGGCCGAAGTTGGACCGGCTGGGCCAGATGGGCAAGAAATTCCCGTGAGTCTGGTATATGACCAGGTGGCGTTAGCCGCAAAGTATTCTCAACAGGATTGTAAGTTAGATAGCCTGTTGGATGGTATAGAGGATGAATATAATCAGTCCAAATGACTGTGTAATTCGATGGACATAAGTAGCCCCTAGCCGGATTAAAATCGTTTGTCTTGGTGGACCTTTTCTCTTCAGCCCCGGATCCTAAAGTCCGGGGTGTGTCCGAATACCCGCTCGGTTATACAAAACCGGAGTATGAGTGGAGACCAGGCGTAGGGGTCATAAGTGCTTGAACAGACAAGTACCCAACTAGTTATGTTATATTGCATGGTTAGCAAGAAACATCTTCCAGGGAGAATAGTTCCGTTAAGGGGTCCTTTCCCTGTGTAAGCATGTGTCAAGGCACATGTCCGGACTGCGAACCAAAGCGCAGGGCACAAAACTTCTGGGGATTAAAGTTATAATAAACGAAGACATCTTTTGTTCACCGTCCGAATATTCTCTTAAGGAAACTAGCTTTCGGCTTCACCCAGTCTGAGGTACACATCCGGCTCAACCGGCAGTAACAATCGCAGAGGTGCTCCCCTTATGCCCTAGCCGAATTAACGGGAACGTTGGGCATAAACATAGGAGCCAGGCAACCCAGCTTGGCCACGTCTTAAGTCATATCGATGCATATAATGGTGATGAAAAGGCACACATGGAAAAAGAAACACATGTGTGATGGGCAAGAAGCCCTTAAAGTAATTTATATTAAGCTTCCGCTCATAATAAGACCGTTTACCCGTTCGACCTGGCCATTTGTTTGATGATGGTAGATGGAAGCCTAATCGAGCTTAATGCCCATTTTGCTGCACCAAGATTTTACCTCATCGGCCGTGAAATTCGAGCCATTATCGGTGATGATGCTGTGGGGTACACCGTATCGGTGTACGACCCCGGATATAAAGTCTATAACTGGTCTGGATTTGGTTGTTTTCACTGGTTTGGCTTCTATCCATTTGGTGAACTTGTCAACCATGACCAATACGTATTTTTTTCTTATGGCTTCCCCCTTTAAGGGGTCCAACCATATCCAACCCCCAGACCGCGAAGGGCCAAGTTATGGGGATTGTTTGGAGAGCGGTAGGGGGCATATGGCTCTGATTGGCAAAGAGCTGGCAACTGATGCAGTGTTGGACAAGGTCCTGTGCGTCTGCTCCGGCCGTCGGCCAATATAATCCCGTACGGAAGGCCTTGCTAACTAGTGCGCGAGCCACAGCATGGTGCCCGCCCAGTCCGGCGTGAATTTCAGCCAAGAGCTGCCGCCCTTCCTCTTCGGAGATGCACGTTTGGAGCACTCCGGTAGTACTTTTCTTATAGAGTTCTCCTTCATGGACTTTGTAAGCTTTAGAGCGCCGGACAATGCAATGTGCTTCATTTTGGTCTTCAGGGAGCTCCTGCCTATTTAGGTAGGCCAAGAAAGGCTTAGTCCACGAGGCGATGACAGCCATTATTTCGTGGGCTGATGATGTTATTTCGGTGGTAGAACCTCTGACTATGTCTGATAGTTCGGAATCTGGGGATGTATTCGGATCCGTGCTGGTATTGCCGGACTCCCCTTCCCATACCACGGATGGCTTGAACAGCCTTTCCAGGAATATGTTAGGTGGGACGGGGTCACATTTAGCGTCGATGCGTGCAAGGACATCTGCCGCTTGATTGTTTTCTCGAGCCACGTGGTGGAATTCGAGCCCCTCGAACCGAGGTGACAATTTAAGGACGGCATTGTGATAGGCCGCCATTTTCGGATCCTTGGCATCAAAGTCTCCATTTATTTGTGATATTGCAAGGTTTGAATCCCCGTGTACCTCTAGGCGTTGAATTCCCATAGAGACTGCCATCCGGAGACCGTGCAACAGAGCCTCGTATTCGGCTACATTGTTGGAGTCTGTGTATAATATTTGGAGGACGTACTCGACCGTGTCCCCGATGGGAGAAGTCAGGACTACACCTGCTCCCAATCCAGCCAGCATTTTAGAGCCGTCAAAGTGCATGATCCAGTTAGAGTACGCGCCATACTCTTTAGGGAGTTCGGCTTCCGTCCATTCGGCGACGAAGTCGGCTAATACTTGCGACTTGATAGCCCACCGAGGCTTGTATGTTATGTCAAACGGAAGGAGATCGATGGCCCATTTAGCAATCCGGCCCATGGCATCGTGGTTATTTATTATATCGTTGAGTGGTACTTTGGAGGCCACCGTAATCGAACACTCTTGAAAGTAGTGCCGTAGCTTTTGGGATGCCATGAAGACTGCGTATGCAATTTTTTGATAGTGTGGGTATCGGGATTTGCATGGGGTGAGGACCGTGGATACGTAGTAAACCGGCTTATGTAGCGGGAATTTGTATCTGTCAACCTCTCGTTCGACGATGAGTGTTGCGCTTACAACTTGATGTGTTGCAGCTATATACAGCAGCATAGGTTCGCCGATATTTGGTGCTGTTAGGACTGGATTACTGGCCAATAAGGTCTTTATTTCATCTAGTCCGGCCGCGGCTGCATCCGTCCACACGAAGTGTTCGGTGTGCCGAAGGAGGCGATAAAGATGCAATGCCTTTTCTCCTAACCTGGAGATAAAGCGGCTCAAAGCAGCCACGCATCCAGCTAATTTCTGGATGTGTTTGAGGTCTGTTGGTATGGCCAACTATGACAAAGCTCAGATTTTTGCCGGATTAGCTTCAATTCCTCTATTGGAAATGATGAAGCCCAGCAGCTTTCTAGAGGGGACGGCAAAAACGCATTTCTCCGGATTCAGCTTGATGTCATATGTTCGTAAGTTGTCGAACGTAAGCCTCAAGTCATCAATTAGAGTTTCGATGTGTCTTGTTTTTACGATAACGCCGTCCACGTATGCCTCCACTTTTTTACTGATTTGCTTTTCCAGGCATGTTTGAATCATGCGTTGATAGGTTGCTCCGGCATTCTTAAGCCCAAAAGGCATAGTGTTGAAGCAGAAGGGGTCGTATGGCGTTATGAAAGCTGTTGCAGCTTGGTCAGACTCTGCCATCTTTATTTGATGGTATCCAGAGTATGCGTCGAGGAAACATAGCAAGTCGTGTCCGGCTGTCGCATCGATGATTTGATCGATGCGAGGGAGGGGAAAGGGATCCTTGGGGCAAGCCTTGTTAAGGTCTTTGAAGTCGATGCACAGGCACCAGGATTTGTCCTTCTTTGGTACCATTACCAAGTTCACTAGCCAATCCGGATGTTTGATATCTCTAATGAATCTGACCTCAAGTAACTTGGCTAGCTCCTCCCCCATGGCTTGCCGTTTGGGCTCCGAAAATCGCCTTAGGGTCTGTTTAACAGGTTTGTATCCCTTTAGTATGTTAAGGTTGTGTTCAGCCAATCCACGTGGGATGCCTGGCATGTCCGATGGGTACCAGGCGAAGATATCACAATTCTCACGCAAGAAGTCGCGCAGTGCGGCATGCATAGGAGGGTTCAACTATGTCCCGATGGAAGCTGTCTTCATGGGGTCCGTTGGGTGGACTTGGAATTTGACAATCTCGTCTGCGGGTTTGAATGAGGTGGACTTGGGTCGCTTGTCGAGTATCACGTCGTCCCTGTCCATGGTGGCGTGTAGCATGGTTAATTCTTCTGCCACTAGGGCTTCAGATAATGCTTCCAAGGCCAGCGCTACGGTTTTGTTTTCGGTGCAGAGTGCGACGTCCGGATCACTAGCTAGAGTGATGATGCCATTGGGTCCGGGCATTTTAAGCTTCATGTACCCGTAATGGGGTATGGCTTGAAAGCTCGCAAACGCGTCCCGCCCTAGAAGGGCGTGGTATCTGTTGTTGAAAGGAGCCACTTGGAATGTGATTTCTTCGGACCTGTAATTCTCTGGGGTGTCGAATACCATGTCGAGTGTGATTTTTCCCGCACACCGAGCCTCCCGACTAGGGATAATTCCCCTGAAGGTCGTGCCACTTTGTTCAATGCGGCTTTTGTCAATCTCCATCTTTTTGAGGGTTTCTTCATAGATTATGTTTAATCCGCTTCCGCCGTCCATGAGTACTTTAGTGAGCCGAAAGCCATCCACTATTGGGCTGAGGACCAGAGTGGCCGGCGCCCGGATGGACTGGAATTGGGGTTCGTCACTGGCATTGAAGGTTATAGCAGTGTCGTTCCACGGATTTACTTTTGCCACATGACAAATTTTAGCGGAGCTTCGATGCGCTCGCTTGCGCCTATTGTTTGAGGCGAAGGTCTCGAAGACTGTCAGCACCGTATTGTGTTCTTTGGCGGGATGTGGTTCTGCTTTATGGCTCTCGAGGAGATCCTCGCCACTCTTAGCTACCTGCCAGAGTATCCAACATGCTCTAAGGCTATGGGTCGGTGTAACGTCCGGTGTGCTGTGAAGCTTACACGACCCGTTGAGCCATCCTTCCAATACGGTTCCACGCCCTGGGGCGGGCTTTGGTTTCTTGGGAATTGAGTTGGTCGACTTATGAGAGTTCGACCGTTTAGTTCAGACAAAGGTTTCGGTGAGGGCCGTACTATCCCAAAATTCTGTCTGGGTTTTCCAGGCACTTTCCATCACACAATACTTTTGTACTATGGTTGCCAAGTCCGTAAGGTGCTCTATGTCATGGTGACTTATAGCATTAAGGAGTCCTTTGTTCGTGCAGTTTCTGCAGAAAAGAGAGACTACGTCCTCCTCGTGGCAGTCCTTGACCGTATTAAGAGCAAGGAGAAATCTGGCCCAGTAACGATGTACCGTCTCCTAGGGCTCCTGCCGGACACGGGAGAGACGGATTAAGTCCGAGCGGGCGTCATTGGCTGAAGCCAGATTTTGATCCGATCTGACGCCCGGGGGCACGGGAAGTACCGAGCCTGACAGTTCGGTATCTGGAGTATTGCCTGACCCCTTTGGCCCAGTGCCCAATTCTAAGTCCGGGACCTGGGTCATGTAGTCCTTTGGGTGGGGGTTCGGCTCACTGAATTCGGTGATCCGAACATAATTCGTCCAAGTTGAGGGGCGACCCACGTGTGATTCCTCCACTATCGCTATCTCATGGGTGGCCGGCGGGGATCTAATGTCCCTCTGGTCGGGTTTAAGCCCAATCTGGTCATAGTCCATAGTGACTCCCAAGGCAGTGATGCGATCCAAGAGCTCGTTAAGAGAGGAGAGCTCCATCGGATCCATCTGTTCGGAAAGCTCCGAACCAATGCGAAGGTTATGCGTGATGACCCGAGAGGCCATCGTCGGCGCGATAGCCGATGGGGCGGTCACAATGAAGCCGCCAAGTCGGAGAGTCTGGCCTACAGCCAGCGCTCCCCCAGAAGTGATACCGTCCTTGACAACGAGACGAGCCATCGAGCCTTTGCAGCGGCGACACAGAGGAACTCTCAATGAAAGCACCAATGTCGGTGTCAAAACTGGCGGATCTCGAGTAGGGGGTCCCGATCTGTGCATCTTAGGCTGATGGTAACAGGAAGCAAGGAACACAATGTTTACCCAGGTTCGGGCCCTCTCGATGGAGGTAAAACCCTACTTCCTGCTTGATTAATATTGAAGATATGGGTAGTACAAGAGTAGATCTACCACGAGATCGTAGAGGCTAAACCCTATGAGCTAGCCTATGATGGTATGATTGTAATTGTGATCAGCCTTCTAAGGACCATGCTCTCCGGTTTATATAGACACCGGAGAGCTAGGGTTTACATGGAGTCGATTACAAGGAAGGAAACATAATATCCGAATTGCCAAGCTTGTCTTCCACGCAAAGGAGAGTCCCATCCGGACACGAGCCGAAGTCTTGAGTCTTGTATCTTGACGCTTCTATAGTCCGGACGATGAATATAGTCTGGCTGTCCGGATACCCCCTTATCTAGGACTCCCTCACCCGCTTCTGACGAAGATGCTGGTTCTAGCGCCTTATCAGGTGCCGGAGAAGAAGGCAAAGAAGAAGGCCAAGGGGGCCCAAGGTGGTCTCCGTCGCAAAGGCAATTTGGACGTGACATCCGAGGACGTCGAGGCGCATTCCTCTGCCAAAGACGACAAGGAAGAGGAGGAGGAGGAAGAAGAAATCCATTCCCCCCCTGCAGGGGGGAGAAAAAAGAGGATGGCCTCCACGCATCTGGAGGCCGAGGCGTCCAAGAAGGGGAAAGCTTCCCTTCTGGACAGCTCCGCAGCAGCCACCGACAGCAGCTGGGAGTGGGAGCCCAGGGAGAAGCCCCTGGCCAAATCGTAACTGTCCGGACATGTTCATGTATCCGGCCTTTTTACTTCATTGTTTTAATGTGCTAAATTATGTATTTGCAGTCTAGCTCGGTCCAACCTCGAGCGGTCCTTATCTTCGGAGGACTCGCTGGATCCGGTCGTGATGGATAGCGGGACCCTTCCCTCGGCCTCCTCTCCCAAGGACACGGATGGCGCCGAGGCGCCATCCCGACGGATCCCCGGTCCGGGAGAGAATCCGATGGCTGTCAGGGAGGCGCCGGAGGGTGAAGCCTCGGCTGCCGGACACATGGGGGAGCATACCCCCATGGATACTGACGATGGGGGCCATATTCAATTCGGCCCCCAACTGAATATAGTTCTGGAGACCCATATGGCTCCAGAATCAGGCGAGCAGCCCTCTTCGAAGGAAGGGGGTGTGCCTATCCCGCCGGTGACCGCTGTCCATCCAGAGGCACCGGACACTTTGCTAGAGGCGCTTCGAGGCGCTTCCATTGTCGAAGAACACCGTGCCCTTATGGGTACGGTGATTGAGAGGATCTAGTCCACGAAAAGCGGACTGACCGAAGCCTGCACTAGCCTTCTAACAGGCTTTGAGGTAATTAATGTAATTGTAAAAAGAATGTCATAGTATATACAGTAGCCCCTGATACTCTGTCTGGTGTTCGGAAAGAAAAGCCGAACAGAGGATCAAATAATTTTTGCAGGAGTCTAATCTAATATGTCTATGTGAATAAGTAGGTGTCGCAGCTGGCTGCGACCGGTCACACTACAGAAGTCTCCAGACTGAAGCAGAATCTGGAGCGGGCCGAGGAAGAGCTCGGCCTTGTGAAGAAGCAGCTGGAGGACAGTCAAGGAATGCAGTAACCTTGTATATATTCAGGAAGGATGAACAATTCATGCTGAATAGAGTGTCATGAGTTTTATTAGGGGCAACGACCGGTGTAGAGGCCCTCAAGAAGGCGTTGGCCGAGGCTAAGGACAAAGGGGCCAAAGAATGGGCCGCACGCGAAAAGCATGAGGCAGGGGTCAGTGAGGTTCAGCAAGAGCTCCAGGACACCGTCAAGAAGTACGAGTCCTTGGAGCGCGACTTTAAGAATCAAGAGTCTGAACTTGCTAAGGCCCACCAGAGTGCACACGATGCCCGAGTTGAAGCCTAGGGCGCCCTCCAGGAAATCCAGGAGGCCAGGAAGATCACGGTGGGTAAGGCTTTCATTATGCAGAGTAGATATGTGAAGGAAAGGTTCCTTTTACTTACCTGGATTTGGAGTTCTCCAGGGGCGTTTGTGGATCTACTGCGCAGCGTGTCAGATGCCGTGGAATTCTATCAAGCCGAAGAGGGGAGCTCTATGGAAAGTTATTCTAGTCGCAATACCTTGGACCAGAACATCCAGTGCCCTTTAGTGATCAGCTGAAACAGCTGGTCGAGCTGCATAAGGCAGCCGAACTAGCTATGAATGATTTGATAATCTGGCTATGGACTGCTGAAGCCATTCCCAGTAGCTACTTCAGACTCGTGACACGGCTTATCAGCGCCTGCCCTCGGCTTGAAGCCATCAAGTGGTCGGTCTATACCAAAGGCACGTGAATCACCTTTGCCCGTGCTAAGATGCATAGGGCGAAGATGGATGCCATGGAGCTGATGACCGAGGGACCGCCAGCAAGCAAGGAGCACCGCACACCCCAACTGTGTTTTTACAGTGTTCTGGAGGGATCCCGCCTTGTGGCGGAGCAATGTGCTAAGGATATCATATTCCCATGAATATATTCATGTTATCCTGTCCTGTAATATGAAACAGATCCATCATGTAATATAATGTCTGCTATTTAAATTTTTACCTCCTGTGCGGCCGTTGTGTTAAATCTGAGAGTTGGCCAGTCGTCGGCTTCTGCCCCCATGTAGGTAGTACGAGGGTGTTCGGGATAAATCTAAACACTCTTTATCCAAGGTTTTGGTCCTTTAAGGAGTGCTTAGCGCAACAAACCAGGTAATCAGACTATGCGGCTTTACTACTCTCACTTAGCCATAGGAGTTTGACAAGAAAATTTTGGGCGCAGTCCCTAGTGTTCGGAAGTCCGAACTTGGGGCGCTATACATGCCTAATCGGATAGAAACCAATTCATCGCATAATGCGGTAAAAATCGCTAAAGATTTGCAACCTCTCGAACAGCTGACTGGCGCTCGCCGCATCATGACAGTCAGTTTTCGGCTTTCTCTACTGAGGTGCCCATCCGGAAGAACCGGGACACAATCGCAGTAGTTCTCCGTTTACTACCCTAGCCGATATAGCGGAACGTAAGGTAGTAAGCACAGGAGCCGGGCAACCCAACTATTGACCAAAGACATGATTCGGAGCCGATGCAAATAATGATATAAGTTCGGGGTGCCGAACTATACTGTAAATGTGTTCGGACTTTATAGCCATATTGTGGGGTATGATGAAGCCCCTGGCGAATTAAGTCGTACAAGAGTGTATGGGAGCAATTGATAAAAATATATAAAGGAAAGGAAAAAAATCAAGTAATAAGCTGACGCTGCAAATATTGAGCCGCAAATTATTTTCCATTGTAATTTGATTAATATGTCAAGGCGTACTTGTACAAGTAATGCAATAAGAAAATAAGGCTATTTGACATGCCATGACCAAGGGCGAGCTGCGTGCGGGTTTATAAAACAGGTATAACGATCATTAGCAGAGACCACCTGGGGGTTCCCTTGTATGCCAAAGCTTCTTGCCTTCTTGGTGTATCCGTCCCTTGATAGGTCCGATGATCAGGTTATCAGAAGAAGCCTCGAAAAGAGAAAAACCTAAAAGAGAAATAAAAAGTAAAGGTATGTGGGTCCAGGAGCGGTTGAGCCGCATTACGGACCACGGTCTAGCTGTGCCTCCGTCCATGCCCATGGTATTTTAAGTGAGTAGTTATGTACGCACGACACAAGTATCACCGCCTTGTTGGGACTGGGATAGAGGCCAAATTGCTAGTCAAGCTCTAGACGAGCTGGACTATCCTATTGCAGAGTATTCCGGACGCGCTTGACGGTGTCCGGGAGCTTGGCTGTTGAGTTGCGGTTATGCCTGAAGAGGCCGCTATGTACTTCTGCTGCAAGGGCCGCGGTGTGCTCCTCGGTACGAAGGGAGCGTTCTGTGCTTCCATTGACTGTTATAACACCGCGTGATTCGGGCATCTTGAGCTTGAGGTAAGCATAGTGCATCACCGCATTGAAGCAAGCAAATTCGGTTCGTCCGAGTAGTGTGTGATAGCCACTGCGGAAGGGGACAATATCGAAGATCAATTCTTTTCTCCGAAAATTATCCGGGGATCTGAAGACCACTTCCAGTGTGATTGAGCCTGTAAAGCAGGCCTCTACACCTGGTATGACACCTTTAAAGGTGGTTTTTGTGGGCTTGATCCTTGAGGGATCGATACCCATTTTGCACACTGTATCCTGATAGAGCAGGTCCAGGCTGTTGCCGCCGTCCATGAGGACTCACGTAAGGTGGAATCCATCAATGATTGGGTCAAGAACCAGTGCAGCTGAACCGCCATGAAGGATACTGGTCGGATGGTCCCTGTGATCGAAGGTGATCGGATAGGACGACCATGGGTTGTACTTTGGGGCGACTGGCTCCATCGTGTAGACGTCCCTGAGTGCGCGCTTGCGCTCCCTCTTGGGGATATGGGTAGCGTATATCATGTTCACCGTTCTGACTTGGGGAGGAAACTTCTTTTGTCCCCCTATGTTTGGTGGTCGGGGTTCCTCATCATCGTGCTTGCTTTGCAACCCCTTCTCCTTGTTTTCGGTGTTTAACTTGTCGGCCTGTTTAAAAACCCAACACTCTTTGTTGGTATGATTGGCTGGTTTATCGGGAGTGACATGGATTTGACATGGACGATTGAGTATGCGGTCCAAACTGGACGGGCCCGGATTGTTTCTCTTAAATGGCTTCTTCCGCTGACCGGACTTAGAGCCACTGAATCCGACGTTGACAGTCGTGTCTTCGGTGTTGTCACCGTTGCTTCTACGCTTGTGTCTGTTGCGTCATGGCTTGCCGTTGCTATTCCTGGCCTCAGAAGTTCCAGGTTTGCTTGCATGATTATTGCTACGGGCTAGCCAGCTATCCTCGCCCATGCAAAAGCGGGTCATAAGTGCCGTAAGGGCTACCATGGACTTCGGCTTTTCTTGGCCGAGGTGTCGGGCGAACCATTCGTCACGGATGCTATGTTTAAAGGCCGCTAAGGCTTCAGCATCTGGACAGTCGACGATCTGGTTATTTTTAGTTAAGAACCTAGTCCAAAATTTCCTTGCTGACTCTCCAGGCTGTTAAACTATGTGACTTAAGTCGTCGGCATCCGAAGGTCGGACATATGTGCCTTGAAAGTTGTCGAGGAAGGCATCCTCCAAGTCCTCCCAGCTGCCGATGGAGTTTTCGGGCAGACTGTTCAACCAGTACCTGTCTGGTTCCTTAAGTTTGAGCGGGAGGTATTTGATGGCATGAAGATCATCGCCATGGGCCATGTGAATATGGAGAAGAAAAATCCTCAATCCATACCGCGGGGTCTGTTGTCCCATCATATGATTCGATGTTCACGGGTTTAAACCCTTCTAGGAAGTCGTGTTCCATTACTTCATCAGTGAAGCAGAGGGGGTGTGTGGCACCTTTGTATCGGGCCAGGTCGTGGCGTAGCTTAGATGGAGTTCGTCTGCGGTCATTGGCTCGGTCGTGATTATGTTTGTCACATACGCCCAAGTGGCTGTCGTAGCGCGTAGGGGCACGCCCCCGTGATCCATAGATCGATCTTGTCTGACCTGCTCTATTTTCCAAGTCATGCCGCAGGTCATGTATATATCCCCGAGCTGTTGTACTTCTGTTTGTTCGGTGAGGTAGTGCGGGCTGGTGTTCGGCTTGAGGTGCCGCTTTGTCCCGGCCACGTGGTGGTCGGTCAGCCGCATTATGCATTGGAAGGACGGGCTCTAGCGCCTCATCATCGAACTGGGGTAACAGTTTGTGCTTCGGGTAACTTTTGGTAGGGCGCTCGCGGCCGTATTCCTCGGTTGCTAGGACATCAGTCCATCTGTCATTGAGCTGATTGCCACTGCAAGAAGCCTAAAAGAGAAGCAACGGAAATTAGCCAGCACTTAAAGCTGCCACTGCTTCTCTTTCAGGCTCCTTGCAGTGGCAATTAACCGGCGCTTAAAGCGCTCCTGCTCGGCGGGCCCCTCAGGCACGATAAAGTCTTCGTCGTCGAGGCTCACCTCGTCCTTGGAGAGCGGAAGGTAATTACTATCCTCCATGTCTTCATTCGTGGCCTGTTCATCAGGGCTAGCTTGCCCATCTTCCCGTTCGTCCTGTTCGGAGGTTGGCTCAATGGGGTCTTCATTGCCTTCGGCATCGTCCGGAGTATTGTTTTCTCCTGTGACGATGTTGCTATTTTTACTATGGCGTGGCTTAGAGCGGCACCGCTGACGTTGGCGCTTTGGCTGTATCTCAGGAGGTTTATCCTCAACTGGATTTTCATTGTCGTTGTTGTTTTCTTTGGGTGTATCCACCATGTATATGTCGTACGAGGAGGTGGCTGTCCAATGCCCTATATGCGGTGGTACCTACTCCTCTCCGGCATCGTCGTCCATACCGTCGATGTCTTCGAAGTCGTAGTCAAGCATGTCAGTTAAGTCGTCGACAGTGGCTATAAAGTGCGTGGTGGGTGGGAAACAAAGTTTTTCATCGTCTGTTTCCCATTCGAGCCGGACATAGTTCGGCTGATAGTCCCCCAACAAGGAGAGGGATTTCAATGAGTTTAACACATCGCCTATAGGTGAATGCTGGAAGATTTCCGAGGAGCTGAACTCCAAGATCGGCGCCCAATCAGGTTCGATGGACGCAGATGCACGCAGTCCAGAACCTATGGCCGGAGATGAGTCCGAGGTTCCGGTGACACAAGCCCACCTTGATGTTGGGCCTGTGTGCGGCTCGAGCACCGCTGAGTCTATGGCTCCCGTGGCGGGGTTAAGCTCCCCGTCTTCGGACAGCCCGGTCTGTTCCGGATCTAAGGCCAGAGAGGTTACAGGCGCGATCTCCTGAGCGTGACCAGATGACAGATTTAGGTCATGTTCATCGTGGTGGCAGGGGACGGCTGTCATGGGCTCGAATCCATCGAAGATCAAGTCTCCATGAATATCGGCCACAAAATTCAGGCTTCCAAATCTGACCTGATGGCCAAGGGCGTAGCTATCGATCTGCTCTAGATGGCCAAGCGAGTTGGCCCACAGTGTGAAGCCGCCAAATGCAAAGATCTGTCCGAGGAGAATGATCTCCCCCTGGACTACATTGTTGTAGATGATTGATGGAGCCATCAAGCCTTCTGGTGATGACGCAGCGGAACTCTCAGTGAAAGCACCAATGTCGGTGTCAAAACCGACGGATCTCGGGTAGGGGGTCCCGAACTGTGCGTCTAAGGCTAATGGTAACAGGAGGCAGGGGACACAATGTTTACCCAGGTTTGGGCCCTCTCTATGGAGGTAATACACTACTTCCTGCTTGATTGTTCTTGATGAATATGAGTATTACAAGAGTTGATCTACCATGAGATCGTAATGGCTAAACCCTAGAAGTCTATCCTATGATTCTGATTGATGTCCTGCGGACTAAACCCTCCAGTTTATATAGACACCGGAGGGGGCTAGGGTTACACAAAGTCGGTTATAGAGAAAGGAATCTACATATCCGAATCGCCAAGCTTGCCTTCCACGCAAAGGAGAGTCCCATCCGGACACGGGAAGAAGTCTTCTATCTTGTATCTTCATAGCCCAACAGTCCGACACATGTATATAGTCCGGCTGTCCGAGGACCCCTTAGTCCAGGACTCCCTCACACACACACCCTCATGCGTCGGCCCGTTTCTGTTGTTCTTCATCATCGCAAATAGTACTTCTGGATTAAATGTTTGCCACTCATTGAACATGCACATCTAATATGAATCTGTTTGATGTCGACGCCATTCGCAATTTTTTTGCATCTTTTTTGACGGTTTTATCGCATCACCGTTTGTGATTGATGCATCACACACAGTTTCGTCGAAGGGTTTGGAGAAGGCAAATGCAATGGAGACACAGAGATTTTTGGCGTGGTTCCGATAGGTGGTCTATCATACGGCCATGTTGATGGAAACTTCAACCCGCGAAGGGTAACGGCTGCCCGAGTCCACGGAGGGCTCCACCCACAAAGGGTCCACGAAGAAGCAACCTTGTCTATCCCACCATGGCCATCGCCCACGAAGGACTTGCCTCACTCGGGTAGATCTTCACAAAGTAGGTGATCTCCTTGCCCTTTCAAAGTTCTTGGTTCAACTCCACATCTTGACGGAGGCTCCCAAGTGAAACCTAACCAATCTAGGAGACACCACTCTCCAAAAGGTAATAGATGGCGTATTGATGATGAACTCCTTGCTCTTGTGCTTAGAATGACAGTCTTCCCAACACTCAACTCTCTCACACAGATTTGGCTAGGGTGGAAAGATGATTTGAGTGGAAAGCAACTTGGGAAAAGCTAGAAATCAAGATTCTTGTGGTAGGATTGGAATATCTTGATCTCAACACATGAGTAGGTGGTTCTCTCTCAGAAAATGTATGGTTGAAGTGTAGGCACGTTCTGATGGCTCTCTCATATATGGAGAAGGGGGGTGAGGGGTATATATAGCCTCCACACAAAATCCAATAGTTATACACATTTGAACCAACTCGGTGAAACCGAATGATGAAACTCGGTGGCACCGATTAGTTCAAAATGTGAATGTTAGGAATCTCAGTGGGACTGACTGGAACAACTCGTTGGGACCGATGTGCTAGGGCGTAGGGCAAACATCATCTCAGTGGCACTGATTGCATCAACTCGGTGAGACCAAAGTGAAGCAATAAGGCAATAGAGGGAATGTTAAGCCAACTCAGTGGGACCGATTGCATAACTTGGTGAGACCGAAATAAATGCAACAAGTCACACAGCATTGGCAAGGCCATCTCGGTGAGACAGAGATCTGTATCGGTGAAACCGAATTGCTACGGTTTCTGGCAGTGGCTATGACATATGAACTCGGTGGCACCGGATAGAAAGAATCGATGGGCCAAGTTGGAGTTTAGGGTTTTGACATATTTGGATGGAGAAAGTGGTTGAGGGCTTTGGAGAAATATCACTAAGCATTTGAGCAAGCAAGCAATTAAGAAACACCTCACCCCCTTTTAATAGTATTGGCTTTCCTATGGACTCAATGTGATCTTGGATCACTAAAATAAAGACGGAGATTCTTGAGCTTTTTGCCAACACATGTCCTTAGCATTTTGAGGGGTCCACATCTCTAGTCCATGCCATGCCATTCATTGAACTTCCTGAAATAGTTATCTTGAATGGATATTGGTTCAATGAGCTATATGTTGTTATGAATTACCAAAACCACCTGGGGATTAGTTCCACTTCCAACCTCCCTCTTTTTGGTAACTGATGACAACATATAGATCAAAGCTTTGACAAATGATAAAATGAATGAAATACATCGTCGCTTTGAGAAGTATGTGATATAAGCAAGAGCTCCCCCTAAATTTGTGCATTATTTAAAATTTGCATTTGAATGCAAATGCACAATTTATTAGGATCATGGGTCACTCCTCCATGTCACATACATCTTGGTGGAGTGCACAAAATGATAAGAATGAAATGACATGCACGCATCACCAAAGTCTCAAGTGAATGATCATACACAAACAATCATAGAGATAAGCACACATTAAACGTGGTATGATCAAACACATGATCACACAAGGTATCTCACGAGCATAAGACAATAAGTAGCATCAAGTAGCATCAACCTAGCAAGGCAAATAAAAACCAACAAAGAAGCAAAAAGACTCTCTCACTCGAAGCCTATGATCTATACATTTTCTCCCCCTTTGGCAACAAGTTACCAAAAATCTCAAAAATGTATAGTGCTATACGACACTCTATGCATGATCTCTGGGAGCTCCTGAAGGGGTCTTCTGGCTTGTTGCTCCGGTGTGCGTAGATGGCATTAAAAGAACAACTTTTGCAAATGCCTCAGTTGATGTCTGTTGAGTAGGTGGAGTGGACACTGGGGGTGGCACTATGGCAGTGGCGACTGGAGCAGAGTGAGTAGTCCTGATATCTGCAACTGGCTCAGTAGTAGACCTCTGTGCCCTAGGCACTGTCTGAAATCTGTCAGTGGTAGGTTTGTCATCATTGTCCTTAGCATCATCTCGCAACTTCTCAACAATGGATTGGATCTCAGTGACCTTCACATCAAGATTATACATCTTATCTTCAGCAATCCGCTCTAGGCTCTCCTGGTTCTTGGTTAACTTGGCCAGACTCTTCTCAATCCTCGGAGTTGCTTCTAGCAGATATGTCAATTGATCTTGCTTGGTCTTGAGATTCACAATGGATGCATCTGGAGCACTTGCTGCCTTTGCTTTCTCTACCTTCTCCTGGGCCTCAATTGAAGTTGGGTGAGAAGCATCCATCACCACTTCATTATCCTCAAATTATGGCTGGAGAGGAAGGTGCTCACTGTCAAGTAGATATGTGTCTATACCAACCTTGGAGTTGATAAGCATTTGTATATGGGGTGCATATCCACATGACCTCTTCTGACAACAACAGTACGTTTGATTGTTTCTACAATCAAGCTCATGACCTTGAATTTTTGTGGCATGTCAAACAAAGGCAGCAGGTTGATGGAGTGGCCATGAATCATTCTCTCATCTCCAGACTTGGGCAACAAGGTGTGCCTCAAGATATAGTTAGTGGTGGCCAAACCAGCAAGCAAATAGTATATGGAACCAAACTTGTGAGTTTACAATGCTTTATTAGGGATGGGCTTGTACATATGTGCCATTGTGTTATGGTCCATCCTGGGTTAGCCATACACATCAATATCATTTTCATCTTCCTTCGGGGCCTTGATAAGAGCAGCCCACTATGAGATTAATGATTGATATCTTGTGCCCTCAGTCATCCACACAATCTTCCATCTGGATAGAAGTGTGCAGTGGAGTAAAATTGCATAACCATTTCATTGTTCCATCTGGTTAGCTTTTGTCCCACAAAAGCATATGTGCCTCTCAGCCTGAAACTCTCATGAGCGTGGGGGGAGTAGTCTTCATTAGCATCTATGTACTTCCAATCCACCTACTTCATGTTGCTAATGATTGGCTTCTTGTCAAGCAAAACTGTCTCATGGAAGTCTTGTTGTTCTCTGGTGTGGAAACGATAATCAACAACAGTTCTTCTTCTTGAAGCATAGGGATCAGATTTCCTCCATTGTCTCAGTCCACTATTTTCCCCCAACTTCATGTTCTCAGCCACAGGATGTTTATCATTTTGGTTTGGAATCTTAGGCTTCAACTTCCTGAGCACGTGGGGCTCTTCATCTTCTTGAACCTATGGCACTCGGGCCTTGTTCTTCTCTGTAGCAGGAATGTTCCTAGTGGATCTCTTTTGAGTTGTAGTCTTGGGTGCAGCAGCTGGAGCTTTGGGCTTGAGCTTGGAGGGTGCACTAGTTGATTTCATGGCATCAACCATCAACTTCTGAGTTTTGGCAGGGGGAGCAACTCGTTCCTCTTCCTCCTCTTCATCTTCCCTCATGGAAGGCTTGCCATGCACTTTTGCAGTTGTTGTTCTAGCTCTCCTCTTCTTATTTCCATCACCAGCCTCATCATCATCAGACTGTTCAAGTGTGAACTTCATTGTTTCTTGAATAATAGTTGACTTTCTGACCTTTGACATGGGAGCTCTCCTGGCAGGAGCTTTCTTCTGGAGACCTGGCTTTGTAGCAGCAGAAGCAGCATACTCTTTCTCGAGCACTTTCTTCTTTAGGGTTACTTCCTCTTCAACCAAAAAGTCTTCATCCTCACTATCTAAGGTTCTCTTCTTCCTCTGTTTGGTGGCAGCTTTGGGCAGATTGCTAGGAGTGCTTCTGCTGCCCTTATAGTAGCTTCCACTAGAGCTTGTGCCCTCACTGAGATTCACTTGCTCCTCTGACCTGTTATGGCTGTCACTAGCTTCAGACATCTTGTAGACCTTGTGAATAGATAGGTATGGGCAGAGTGGATGAGCATCACAAAAAGCAACTTGTTTTTTTAAATTGAGTCAAAATCTTAGTTTTAGTTTTTTGCAGAAAGCATTTTGGAGCTACCGATATGAGAATCTTGGTGACACTGAAGCACTAACAGAGTCTAAATATACAACATCGGTCAGACCGAGTTGCAGTTCGGTGACACCAAGATGCTAGGGTTTCACTGAGGTTTTGTTTTCGGTCTCACCGATTAGTACACTTCGGTGGCACTGAGTTGTACTTAGTGCAATGGCTAGGGCTAATCGGTGGGACCGAAAACTTCATTTCGGTCGGTCCGAGATGAGCTCGGCGGAAACCTAACCCTAAGATTTTTCATCAAATTGAACATAAGGAAGTTTCTCTGTGGATAGAATGCTTTAATTCATGGCAAGAATCTAGGCATTAACTATGTGCAAAGAATCGGAAAAGGAAATAGCACAAATTGGTCGAACCGTACCCTAGCATGGTGAAAATTTGCTACTATGTGCAACGACGGTAGAGAAATCCGTTGACGGCGGCGGAGACCTGCGGCGGAGGCGCATGATGTCGCTTGAAACTGCGTCGGTATTTCGCCAAAGAGGAAGGGATGATGCAGTACAGCTACGATAGGTATTTCCCTCAGTTGTGAAACCAAGGTATCAATCTAGTTGGAGAACCAAACAACACCATGTAAACAGTACCTACACACAAAGAACAAATACTTGCAACCCGACACGTATGAGGGGTTGTCAATCCCTCTTCGGGTAACGGCGCCAGAAATTGTCAAGTTGATGTGATAAAATTTGTGTAGATTGGATAAATAGATTTTGATAAAACGCAAAATAAAATAAGTAATAAAAAGTGCAGGAAGGTAATTTTGGGGTTTTGAAATAATAGATCTGAAAACAAAAGCAAATAAAATTAGATCTCAAAGCAAATATGATAAAGAATAGACCTGGGGGCCGTTGATTTCACTAGTGGCTTCTCTCAAGAAATAGCACACGGTGGGTAAACAAATTACTGTTGGGGAATTGATAGGAGATAGAATAATTATGACGATATCCAAGGCAATGATCAATATATAGGCATCACGTCCAAGATCAGTAGACCGACTCCTGCCTGCATCTACTACTATTACTCCACACATCGACCACTATCCAGCATGCATCTAGTGTATTAAGTTCATCGAAAAATGAGTAATGCAATAAGAACGATGACATGATGTAGACGAGATCTATTCATATAGGAATAGCTCTTATCTTGTTATCCTTAATAGCAATGATACATGCATGTCTTGCTGCCCCTTCTGTTACTGGGAAAGAACACCGCAAGATCGAACCCATCACAAAGCACCACTTCCCATGGCAAGAAAAATCGATCTAGTTGGCCTAACTAAACCAAAGATTTAAAGAAGAAATACGAGGCTATAAATAATAATGCATATAAGAGATCAAAGAAGAGTCAAATAATATTCGTGGATATAGATCTGATCATAAACTCAAAGTTCATCGGATCCCAACAAACACACCACAAAGAGAGTTACATCAAATATATCTCCAAGAGACATTATATTGAGAATCAAAAGAGAGAGAGAGGAAGCCATCTAGCTACAACCTACGGACCCATAGGTCTGTGGTGAACTACTCACGCGTCATCGGAGAGGCACCAATGAGGATGATGAACCCCGCCGTGATGGTGTCTAGATCGGATCTCGTGGTTCTGGAACTTGCGGCGGCTGGAATTGTGTTTCGTCAACTCTCATAGGGTTTCTAGAATATTTGGGGATTTATAGGGTGAAGAGGCGGTGCGGGAGGTCACCGAGGGTGGGGGGCACAACCCCCAGGGCGCGCCTGGGCCTCCTGGCACACCTTGGTGGGTTGTGCCCACCTCAGGCCTCCCCTCTGGTACTTCTTTGTCCCGCTGGATGTCTTCTAATCCAAAAATATTCTCAAAAAGTTTTGCTGCATTTGGTCTCCGTTTGGTACTGATATTATGCGAAGTAAAAAACAAGCAAAAAACAGCAACTGGCACTGGGCACTATGTCAATAGGTTAGTCCCAAAAAATGATATAAAGTTGCTATAAATGATTGTAAAACATCTAAGAATGATAATATAACATCATGGAACAATCAAAAATTATAGATACATTGGAGACGTATTAGCGCACAGGCGGAGACGGCGACGATCCGGAGACCAAGGGGCGGCAGTGCTAGGGCGCAAGCTCGTACGGTTTGAAGAATTTTTCAACCATATGGGTACACAGAGTATATATACCCAGTCGATGGCACCAAACGGAATTGTTCGGTGGCGCCGATATGCAAAACTGCGTGTAGTTAGTGCAACTCGATGGGATCGAGTCATTCTAATCGGTATCAACGAGATGAAAACCTAGATCAATCTGGTGGTTTTGGTGGGACCGAGTAGGAGTGAGTTGGTCTGACCGAACTACACAAGAAGGTTTTGGAAGACAGCCCCTGATGGATCGGTGACTCCGAGTGCTCCTCACCCGGAGGGTCCAAAAAAAGACTTGTTCAATTTTTGTGATGTAGCATGAATAGAATTTGAGATGAGAAAACCATATATAGCCAGAGAAGGTTCTTAGTCATTCTTGTCCATCCATTTGGCCAATAAAAACCAAACAATCAAAAACAACAAATGGATGTCCTTGAATGGAAAAAGTATCCAACCAACATGCTCACACAATAAGATAGCAAATGAAATATGTGAAAAATCATGCACAAACAATTCTAGCATCTATCAAGCAATTGGCGATGACTAGGTCACCTATATATGAGTATATTGACTGAGGAGTCAAATGACAACATTTGATCATAGGTCATACTAATCATTTAAGCACAAGTGGGGTTGCCACTTTTACATAAAGCATTGATGTGTTCACACCATTAGAGTTGCTTTAGCTCAATTCTTAGAGCAAAGCTCCCCCTATATGTGATATCCCACCTTAGAGGGATGAACTAACCTTGGGTTTTGTCGATTGTGACTTCATGTAGATGTTGAAGATGTGGATGCTCAATGTTGATGTAGATCATTTGGAGCAACCCATTGTAGTGAGTTGCACTTTCAATACCTACATGGGTTAGTCCCACAAGGAACATACAAGGATATCCATAGACATAAAGTGAAATGCACATATGATGATGTCCATGAAAGCATTAGGTTACCTTGTCCCTCGTCTTACCAACAAGAGGGTTTGTGACTCCATGAACTAGTGCAAGATATGGAAGTTGATTGCACTACCTCGCCGAAATGATTATGAGTGAAGTATGTTGGCGGAGTCACCCTCAAGAACACTCTAGTTCTTCTTATTTGGGATCCACATCAACTTGATGGGATTCCTTGGAGTTGTAGTCGCACTTGATGATGTAGAACTTGACGTAGTCTTGGGAACCCACTTGACCATGGCCTTAGGAGCTTCTTAAAATGAGTCAATCTCTTCTTGAAGCTTGTCCTTGCCTTTTAGCTTATGGTCTTGTGGTGGAAGATCATATTTAGCTTGTGTTCCCTTGAAAGAAGTGGGGTCATACTTCTCTTGTTGAGGAACAAACTTCGTCTTGGGGTATTGATCTTCTTCCCACTCAACTCCATTGGCATTGAAATTTCGTTCAAAACCAACACCTTGGTTCTTCCAGTGTCTTCCTTGCTTGCATACAATTTCCTCAAATTGCTTACTTCTGGCAAGGCTCTCGTAAACACCTTTCTCTATAATTCCCTTCAATAAGCTATTTTCTTGCTCAAGTGTAACTTGGCTAAGAGAATCATTAGTGGAATCAAGAAAACTACGAGAAGCAACAATATTGGATTTAACACGGTTATTGTTACTACTAGAGGAAGAATCTTTCTTGCTCTTATTACTAGATTTTACTTGTGGCATGTAAGTTGACAAGAGGATACATTTGGCAAGATAATAAGAACTCTTCTTTCGATGATCATAATTGATAGCTTTTAGAAACTCATGCTCTTGTTCTAAATTTAGCTTCTCGAAGCATAGCTTCTCATGAGTCCTTAGGAGCTCTCTATGATCCTCTAGAGTTGTTTCTGAGCTAACTTAAAAGTGTTTAGTTCTTTAGTTACACGCTCAATCTCCTTCTTATCATTTTCATTCGTTTCATCTTGATTAGCATGATTACTAGCAAGTTCATCATAGTTCTCATCACTAGTTTTGTCAACAAGTAAATCATTATCACCTAGCAAATCATCTTCATCACTATTGAAATCAACGTACTCGAGGTGTGATACCTTAGGGCCTTTAGCCATGAAGCATCTTACAATTCCTTCATTTGGTGAGTCAAATATGTCATAGGAGTTGGATAACACAAGTGCAAGACCGGCAACACCTTCATCTTTAGTATAGTCGGAGTCGGAGTGATAACTTCTCTCGGAGTAGTTGTCAGAGTCGGAACCGGATACCCATTCACCAGCGTGAGCTTGCTGTCTTCGTCTTGTGTAGCTCTTGGATGACTTGTCCTTCCTTTTCGAATCCTTGCTTCTACAAGAGGGTCTTCATTCATAACGATCATCTCTACTCCTTCTCTCTTTTGCAAGCGATTCATCTCTTCTACTCCTCCTTTTTGGTGAATCTTCTCTTATCTTGTAGGGAGCCGTACACTCATTGGAGTAGTGTCTGGGTCTTCCACAATTGTAGCAATTATGATCATGACTAGAGGATCTTTTGTCATTGTAGGACCTTGACTTGGAGCTTCTATCTTTGCTTCTATTCTTGTAGAACTTGTTGAACTTATTGGAGACTTTCTTCTCACTTGATGTTGTAGGAGCATCACTTGAAGCTTTGTAAGCACTGCTTGACTTGTTGTTGAGCTCTTCCTTATCCTTGAGTGACATCTTATGAGCAATAATTTTACCAATGACTTGTGTAGGCTTGAGATCTTTATAGTTGGACATCATTTGGATCAAAGGGCACACGATGTCATATTTTCCATCCAAGGCTCTTAGGATCTTCTTGATTATGAATTTGTCAGTCTTCTCTTCGCTTCCTAAGCCGGCAATCTCATTTGTGATGAGAGCAAGCCTAGAGTACATTTCAGCGACTCCTTCACCATCCTTCATCTTGAACTTGTCAAGTTGACTTTGAAGCACGTCCAATTTGGATTCCTTGACGGACTCGGTACCTTCGTGCATATCAACCAAAGTATACCAAATTTCCTTTGCATTCTCAAGGCGGCTGATTTTTTTTAAATTCTTCGGGGCACAATCCATTGAAGAGAAGATCGCAAGCTTGATCATTGTATTGCAACAACTTCAGCTCTTCCACAGGTGCTTCATGATCCGGTTCTTTTCCATCCTCGAAGAAATCACCTTGCAGTCCAACACACACAACAGCCCAAATGGTGGGGTTATGACCAAGAATATGCATTTTCATCTTATGCTTCCAACTAAAAAATGTACCATCAAAGTAAGGACCTCTATGGTGGTAATTTCCCTCGCTAGACGTCATACTATTCTAGGTTGTGAATCCAAGACTATGATCACCAAAGCTATGGAAATCAAGGCAAATGGAGACTAAAGCGCTGATACCACTTGTATGATCGAAAGTATGTCTAGAGGGGGGTGATTAGACTACTTGACCAAATAAAAATCTAACCTTTTCCCAATTTTAGTTGTGGGCACATTTTAGCAACTAGCACAAGTCAAGCAATCAACCTACACATGCAATTCTAAGAGTATAGCAGCGGAAAGCAAAACATTGCATATGAAGGTAAAGGGAAGGGTTTGGAGAAGGCAACACAATGGAGACACGGATATTTTTGGCGTCGTTCCAATAGGTGGTGCTATCGTATGTCCATGTCTATGGAGACTTCAACCCACGAAGGGTAACAGCTGTGCGAGTCCATGGAGGGCTTCACTCACGAAGGGTCCATAAAGAAGCAACCTTGTCTACCCCACCATGGCCATCGCCCATTGCTACCTCTTGAGCATGCGTTGGTTTTCCCTTGAAGAGGAAAGGGTGATGCAGTAAAGTAGCGTAAGTATTTCCCTCAGTTTTTGAGAAACAAGGTATCAATCCAGTAGGAGGTTACACGCAAGTCGCCTTGTACCTGCACAAACAAATAAGAACCTTGCAACCAACTCGATAAAGGGGTTGTCAATCCCTTCACGGCCACTTGCAAAAGTGAAATCTGATAGAGATAATAAGATAAATATTTTTGGTATTTTTGTTGTATAGATTGAAAAGTAAAGATTGCAAAATAGTAAATGAGATGCAATGTAAATAAAAGAGATATAACACGATGGAAAAGAGATCCGGGGGCCATAGGTTTCACTAGTGGCTTCACTCAAGATAGCATATCTTACGGTGGGTGAACAAATTACTGTCGAGCAAGTGATAGAAAAGCACATAGTTATGAGAATATCTAGGCATGATCATGTATATAGGCATCACGTTCGTGACAAGTAGATCAAAATGATTCTGCATCTACTACTATTACTCCACACATCGACCGCTATCCAGCATGCATCTAGAGTATTAAGTTCATAAGAACAGAGTAACGCATTACGCAAGATGACATGATGTAGAGGGATAAACTAAAGCAATATGATATAAACCCCATATTTTTATCCTCGATGGCAACAATACAATACGTGCCTTGCTGCCCCTGCTGTCACGGGGAAAGGACACCGCAAGATTCAACCCAAAGCTAAGCACTTCTCCTATTGCAAGAAAGATCAATCTAGTAGGAAAAACCAAACAGATAATTCAAAGAGACTTGCAAAGATATCAAATCATACATATAAGAATTCAGAGAAGAATCAAATATTGTTCATAAATAATCTTGATCATAAACCCACAATTCATCGGATCTCGACAAACACACCGCAAAAAGTATTACATCGAATAGATCTCCAAGAAGATCGAGGAGAACTTTGTATTGAGAATCAAAGAGAGAGAAGAAGCCATCTAGCTAATAACTATGGACCCGAAAGTCTATGGTAAACTACTCACACATCATCGGAGAGGCTATGGTGTTGATGTAGAAGCCCTCCATGATCGATTCCCCCTCCGGCGGAGCGCCGGAAAAGGCCCCAAGATGGGATCTCACGGGTACAGAAGGTTGCGGCGGTGGAAATAGGGTTTCGTGGTGCTCCTCATGTATTCAGGGTATATGAGTATATATAGGCGAAATAAGTAGGTCGGTGGAGCCACGAGGGTGGGGGCGCGCCTACCCCCCTAGGCGTGCCCACCTACCTCGTGGCTTCCTCGTTGCTTCCTTAACGTCCACTCCAAGTCTCCTGGATTGCGTTTGTTCCAAAAATGGTTCTCCCGAAGGTTTCATTCCGTTTGGACTCCGTTTGATATTCCTTTTCTGCGAAACACTGAAATAGGCAAAAAACAGCAATTTGCACTGGGCCTCCAGTTAATAGGTTAGTCCCAAAAAATAATACAAAAGTGCATAATAAAGCCCATTAAACATCCAAAACAGATAATATAATAGCATGGAACAATCAAAAATTATAGATACGTTGGAGACGTATCAAGCATCCCCAAGCTTAATTCCTGGTCGTCCTCGAGTAGGTAAATGATAAAAACAGAATTTTTGATGTGGAATGCTACCTAACATAATTTTCAAAGTAATTCTCTTTATTGTGGCATGAATGTTCAGATCCAAAAGATTCAAGATAAAAGTTTAATATTGACATAAAAATAGTAATACTTCAAGCATGCTAACCAAGCAGTTTATGTCTTATCAAAATAACATAGCCAAAGAAAGCTTATCCCTACAAAATCATATAGTTTGGCCATGCTTCATTTTCGTCACACAAAATTCTCCCATCATGCACAACCCCGGTTTCAGCCAAGCAATTGGTTCATACTTTTTAACGCGCTTTAGCCTTTTCAACCCTCACGCAATACATGAGCATAAGCCATGGACATGACACTATGGGTGGAGTAGAGTATGATGATAGGGATTATGTGAGAAAACAAAAAAAGGGAAAAGTCTCACATTGACGCGGCTAATCAACGGGCTATGGAGATGCCCATCAATTGATGTGAATACGAGGAGTAGGGATTGCCATGCAACAGATGCACTAGAGCTATAAATGTATGAAAGCTCATTAAAAAGAAACTAAGTGGGTGTGCATCCAACTTGCGTGCTCACGAAGATCTAGGGCATTTTGAGGAAGCCCATCATTGGAATATACAAGCCAAGTTCTATAATGAAGAATTCCCACTAGTATATGAAAGTGACAAAATAAGAAACTCTCTATCATGAAGATCATGGTGCTATTGTGAAGCTCAAGTGTGGAAAAAGGACAGTAACATTGTCCCTTCTCTCTTTTTCTCTCATTTTTTTATTTGGGCTTTTTTGGCCTCTTTTTTTTCTCTTTTTTTCGTTCAGAGTCTCATCCCGACTTGTGGGGGAATCATAGTCTCCATCATCCTTTCCTCACATGGGACAATGCTCTAATAATGGAAATCATCACACTTCTATTTATTTACAACTCAAGAATTACAACTCAATACTTAGGACAAAATATGACTCTATGTGAATGCCTCCGGTGGTGTACCGGGATCTGCAATGAATCAAGAGCGACATGTATGAAAGAATTATAAAGGTGGCTTTGCCACAAATACGATGTCAACTACATGATCATGCAAAGCAATATGACAATGATGGAGCGTGTCATAATAAACGGAACGGTGGAAAGTTGCATGGCAATATATCTCGGAATGGCTATGGAAATGCCATAATAGGTAGGTATGGTGGCTGTTTTGAGGAAGATATAAGGAGGTTTATGTGTGATAGAGTGTATCGTATCATGGGGTTTGGATGCACCGGCGAAGTTTGCACCAACTCTCAAGGTGAGAAAGGGCAATGCACGGTACCGTAGAGGCTAGCAAATTGCGGAAGGGTAAGAGTGTGTATAATCCATGGACTCACATTAGTCATAAAGAACTCATATACTTATTGCAAAAGTTTATTAGCCCTCGAAGCAAAGTACTACTACGCATGCTCCTAGGGGAAGGGTTGGTAGGAGTTAACCATCGCGCGATCCCGACCTCCACTCATAAGGAAGGCAATCAAAGAACACCCCATGCTTCAAATTTGTCACACAACGTTCACCATACGTGCATGCTACGGGACTTGCCAACTTTAACACAAGTATTTCTCAATTTCATAATTACCCAACTAGCATGACTCTAACATTACCACCTTTATATCTCAAAACAATTATCAAGTATCAAATTTATCATAGTGTTTAATGCACTCCATATGAAAGTTTTTATTTTACCCAACTTGGATGCCCATCATATTAGGACTAATTTTATAACCAAAGCAAATTACCATGCTGTTCTAAAAGACTCTCAAAATAATATAAGTGAAGCATGAGAGATCAATAATTTCTACAAAATAAAACCACCACCGTGCTCTAAAAAGGTATAAGTGAAGCACTAGAGCAAAATTATCTAGCTCAAAAGATATAAGTGAAGCACATAGAGTATTCTAATAAATTCCGATTCATGTGTGTCTCTCCAAAAGGTGTGTACAGCAAGGATGATTGTGATAAACTAAAAAGCAAAGACTCAAATCATACAAGACGCTCCAAGCAAAACACATATCATGTGGTGAATAAAAATATAGCCTCAAGTAAAGTTACCGATAGACGAAGACGAAAGAGGGGATGCCTTCCGGGGCATCCCCAAGCTTAGGCTTTTGGTTGTCCTTGAATTTTACCTTGGGGTGCCTTGGGCATCCCCAAGCTTAGGCTCTTGCCACTCCTTATTCCAAAATCCATCAAATCTTTACCCAAAAACTTGAAAACTTCACAACACAAAACTTAACAGAAAATCTCATGAGCTCCGTTAGTGCAAGAAAACAAACCACCACTTTAAGGTACTGTAATGAACTCATTCTTTATTTATATTGGTGTTAAACCTACTGTATTCCAACTTCTCTATGGTTCATACCCCCGATACTAGCCATAGATTCATAGCAAACAACACACGAAAAACAGAATCTGTCAAAAACAGAACAGTCTCTAGCAATCTGTAACTCTAGAATACGTCCGGAACCCCAAAAATTCTACCAAATTAGGAAGTCCTAGTTAATTTGTTTATTAATATTATGCAAAAAGAATCAACTGAAAATAACGTTTCTGTGATTTATGAAAATTATTCTCGTGCGCGCAAAAGTTTTTGTTTTACAGCAAGATCAAATTAACTATCACCGTAGGTTATCCTAAAGGTTTTACTTGGCACAAACACTAATTAAAACACAAAACCACATATAACCAGAGGCTAGATGAATTATTTATTACTAAACAGAACAAAAAGTAAAGAACAAAAATAAAATTGGGTTGCCTCCCAACAAGCGCTATCGTTTAACGCACCTAGCTAGGCATAAAAACAAGAATAGATCTAGGTATTACCATCTTTGGTATTCAATTCATAAGTGGCTCTCATAATAGATTCATAAGGTAATTTAATTTTCTTCCTAGGAAAGTGCTCCATGCCTTTCCTTAATGGAAATTGGAATCTAATATTTCCTTCTTTCATATCAATAATTGCACCAATCGTTCTAAGGAAAGGTCTACCAAGAATAATAGGACATGAAGGATTACAATCTATATCAAGGACAATGAAATCTACGGGCACATAATTCCTATTTGCAACAATAAGAACATCATTAATCCTTCCCATAGATTTCTTAATGGTGGAATCCGCAAGATGCAAATTTAAAGAACAATCATCAAATTCATGGAAACCTAGCATATCACACAAAGTTTTAGGAATCGTGGAAACACTAGCACCCAAATCACACAAAGCATAGCATTCATGATTTTTAATCTTAATTTTAATAGTAGGTTCCCACTCGTCATAAAGTTTTCTAGGGATAGAAACTTCTAATTCAAGTTTTTGTTCATAAGATTGCATTAAGGCATCAATGATATGTTTGGTAAAAGCTTTATTTTGACTATAAGCATGAGGAGAATTTAGCACGGATTGCAACAAGGAAATACAATCTATCAAAGAGCAATTATCATAATTAAATTCCTTGAAATCCAAAATAGTGGGTTCCTTGCTATGTAAAGTTTCGACCTCTTCAATCCCACTTTTACCAATTCTTGCATCAAGATCTAAAAACTCCGAATCATTGGGACGCCCTTTAGCTAAAGTTGACTCATCTCCAGTCCAATCTTTATCAAGATTCATATTGGAAAACAAAGATTTAATAGGAGACACATCAATCACTTTCAGATCTTCATCCTTATTATCATGAAAACTAGAAGAACACGCTTTCACAAAGCAATCCTTTTTAGCATGCATCCTAGCGGTTCTTTCTTTGCACTCATCAATGGAAATTCTCATGGCTTTGAGAGACTCATTGATATCATGCTTAGGTGGAATAGATCTAAGTTTCAAAGAATCAACTTTAAGAGAAATTCTATCCATGTTCCTAGCCAACTCATCAATCTTAGGCAATTTTTCTTCAAGCAAAGCATTGAAATTCTTTTGCAAAATCTATAAATTTTTTAACACTAGTCTCAAAATCAGAGCGCGTCTTATTAAAATTTCCATAAGAATTGTTGTAGGAATTACCATAATTATTAGAGGAATTACTAGGGAACGGCCTAGAATTAAAGTTTCCTCTATACACGTTGTTACCAAAATTGTTACTACCAACAAAATTCACATCCATAGATTCATTATTTTTCTCAATCAAAGTGGATAAGGGCATATCATTAGGATCAGAAGAAACACACTTATTAGCAAACAATTTCATAAGTTCATCCATGTTTCCACTCAAAACATTAATATCTGCAATTGCATGAACCTTTTTACTAGTAGATCTTTCGGTGTGCCATTGAGAATAATTAACCATAATATTATCTAGGAGTTTAGTAGCTTCTCCTAAAGTGATTTACATAAAATTGCCTCCCGCGGCCGAATCTAAAAGATTTCTAGAAGCAAAATTCAATCCGGCATAATTTTTTGTATAATCATCCATTAATTCAAACCATGTGTAGGGCAATTACCTATCATTAGTTTTATCCTCTCCTAAGCTTGTGCAACATGCTCATGATCAAGTTGCTTAAAATTCATAATATCGTTTCTAAGAGAGATGATCTTAGCGGGAGGAAAATACTTAGAGATAAAAGCATCTTTGCACTTATTCCATGAATCAATACTATTTTTAGGCAAAGAAGAGAACCAAGTTTTAGCACGATCTCTAAGCGAAAACAGAAATAACTTCAATTTAATAATATCATTATCCACATATCTCTTATTTTGCATATCGCACAAATCAACAAAGTTGTTTAGACGTGTAGTGGCATCTTCACTAAGAAGGCTAGAGAATTGATCTTTCATGACAAGATTCAATAAAGCAGCATTAATTTTGCAAGATTCAGCATCGGTAATAGGAGCAATCGGAGTGCTAAGAAAATCATTGTTGTTGGTATTGGAAAAATCACACAATTTACTATTGTCTTGAGCCATAGCGACAAACAATCCAACACACAAGCACACAAGAAGCAAGCAAAAAGACACAAACGGAAAAAGGGCGAATAAAACGGCAAGGGTGAAGTGGGGGAGAGGAAAACGAGCGGCAAATGGCAAATAATGTAATGCGAGGGATAAGAGTTTGTGATGGGTACTTGGTATGTCTTGACTTGTGCGTAGATCTTTCCGGCAACGATTCAGAAATCGGCGAGTTGTCGAGAGATCAAATCTTGACTTGACTTGGCGTAAGCCTCCCCGGCAACGGCGCCATAAATCCCTCTTGCTACCTCTTGAGAATGCGTTGGTTTTCCCTTGATGAGGAAAGGGTGATGCAGCAAAGTAGCGTAAGTATTTCCCTCGGTTTTTGAGAACCAAGGTATCAATCCAGTAGGAGGTTACACGCAAGTCGCCTTGTACCTGCACAAACAAATAAGAACCTTGCAGCCAACTCGATAAAGGGGTTGTCAATGCCTTCACGGCCACTTGCAAAAGTGAGATCTGATAGAGAAAATAAGATAAATATTTTTGGTATTTTTGTTGTATAGATTGAAAAGTAAAGATTGCAAAATAGTAAACGAGATGCAATGTAAATAAAAGAGATATAATATGATGGAAAAGAGACCCGGGGCCATAGGTTTCACTAGTGGCTTCTCTCAAGATAGCATATCTTACGGTGGGTGAACAAATTACTGTCGAGCAATTGATAGAAAATCGCATATTTATGAGAATATCTAGGCATGATCATGTATATAGGCATCACGTCCATGACAAGTAGATCGAAACGATTCTGCATCTACTACTATTACTCCACACATCGACCGCTATCCAGCATGCATCTAGAGTATTAAGTTCATAAGAACAGAGTAACACATTAGGCCAGATGACATGATGTAGAGGGATAAACTCAAGCAATATGATATAAACCCCATTTTTTTATCCTCGATCGCAACACTACAATACGTGCCTTGCTGCCCCTGTTGTCACTGGTAAAGGACACCGCAAGATTGAACCCAAAGCTAAGCACTTCTCCTATTGCAAGAAAGATCAATCTAGTAGGCCAAACCAAACTGGTAATTTTAAGAGACTTGCAAAGATATCAAATCATACATATAAGAATTCAGAGAAGAATCAAATATTGTTCATAGATAATCTTGATCATAAACCCACAATTCATCGGATCTCGACAAACACACCGCAAAAAGTATTACATCGAATAGATCCCCAAGAAGATCGAGGAGAACTTTGTATTTAGAATCAAAGAGAGAGAAGAAGTCATCTAGCTAATAACTATGGACCCGAAGGTCTGTGGTAAACTACTTACACATCATCAGGGAGGCTATGGTGTTGATGTAGAAGCCCTCCATGATCGATTCCCCCTCCGACGGAGCACCCGAAAAGGCCCCAAGATGGGATCTCATGGGTACAGAAGGTTGTGGCAGTGGAAATAGGGTTTCACGGTGCTCCTTGATGTTTTTGGGGTATATGAGTATATATAGACGAAAGAAGTAGGTCGGTGGAGCCACGAGGGGCCCACGAGGGTGGGGGTCGCGCCTACCCCCCTGGGCGCGCCCTCCTACCTCGTGGCTGCCTCGTTGCTTCCTTGATGTCCACTCCAAGTCTCCTGGATTGCGTTTGTTCCAAAAATGATTCTCCCGAACGTTTCATTCCGTTTGGACTCTGTTTGATATTCCTTTTCTACGAAACACTGAAATAGGCAAAAAGAACAGCAATTTAAACTGGGCCTTCGGTTAATAGGTTAGTTCCAAAAATAATATAAAAGTGCATAATAAAGCCCATTAAACATCCAAAACAGATAGTATAATAGCATGGAACAATCAAAAATTATAGATACATTGGAGACATATTACCCATGAAGGACTTGCCTCACTCGGATAGATCTTCATGAAGTAGGCGATTTCCTTACCCTTACAAACTTCTTGGTTCAACTCCACATCTTGACGGAGGCTCCCAAGCGACACCTAACAAATCTAGGAGATGCCACTCTCCAAAAGGTAATAGATGGTGTGTTGATGATGAACTCCTTGCTCTTGTGCTTCAAACGATAGTCTCCCAAACACTCAACTCTCTCACACACATTTGGCTATGGTGGAAATATGATTTGAGTGGAAAGCAACTTGGGGAAGGCGAGAAATCAAGATTCTTGTGGTAGGATTGGAATATCTTGATCTCAACACATGAGTAGGTGGTTCTCTCTCAGAAAATGTATGGTGGAAGTGTAGGCACGTTCTGATGGCTCTCTCACATATGGAGAAGGGGGTGGAGGGGTATATATAGCCTCCACACAAAATCCAACCATTACACACATTTTGTTGGGAAACATTGCATGGAAAACAAAAAAATTCTATGCACGCAAGATCTATCCATGGAGAAGCATAGCAACGAGAGGGGAGAGTGTGTCTACGTACCCTCGTAGACCATAAGAAGAAGCATTTCACAATGCGGTTGATGTAGTCAAACTTTCTTCATGATCCAACCGATCGTGTATCGAACGTACGACACCTCCGCGTTCAGCACACGTTCAGCTCGGGGACGTCCACGCCTTCTTGATCCAGAAAGAAGGAGAGATAGTGGATGAGTTCCATAGCATGACAGCATGGTGACGGTGATGGTGAAGTTACCTCTGAAGGGCTTCACCTAAGCATTACGAAAATATGACCGGGGGTGTAAACTGTGGAAGGGGGGCGCCGCACACAGCTAGGGATTGATGTGCTTGCGCTAGGCGCCCCCCTCCCACATATATATAGGTGGGGGAGGAGGGAGCAGCCAGGAGGGCACCCCAAGTAGGCTGAATACTACTTGGGGTCCTCCCCAAGTGGCTCCCCCCTTTTCCTTATTTGCCCGAGAAGAAAGGAAAGGTGGGGAGAGAGAAGGAAGGGGAGGCCGAATCCTCCCCCATTTCCTTTCCCCACTTGGGCGGCTACCATGGGGGCGCGCCAGCCCAATGTGGGCTGGTGTGCTCCCTTCTTGTGGCCCAATAGGCCCAATACTCTCATGGGGCTGACTGGTACCCCATCCGGTACTCAGATGACTATCCGCTTTTCTCCAAAACTCTTCCGGTGGCCTTATACCATCGTCCTATATATCATTCTTTACATCTAGACCATTTTGAGAATCCTCATCATATCAGTGGTCTCATCCGGGACTCCAAACAACATTCCGTCACCAAATCAGATAACTCATATAACACTATATCGTCACCAAACGTTAAGCGTGCGGACCCTGCGGACACCTCTCCGGTCAATAACCAATAGCGGAACCTGGATGCCCATATTGGCTCCTACATATTCTGTGATGATCTTTAACGGTCGAACCGTTATGACAACATATGTAATTCCCTTTGTCCATTGGTATGTTACTTGCCCGAGATTCGATCATCGGTATCTTCATACCTAGTTCAATCTCGTTACCGGCAAGTATCTTTACTCGTTCCCTAATACATCACCTCGTGACCAACTCCTTAGTATTTTGCTTGCAAGCTCATGATGTGTATTACCGAGAGGGCCCAAAGATACCTCTGTGATACTCGGAGTGACAAATCCTAATCTCGATCTATGGCAACTCAACAAACACCTTCGGAGATACCTGTAGAGCATCTTTATGATCACCCAATTACATTGTGATGTTTGATAGCACACAAGGTATTCCTCCGGTATCCGGGAGTTGCATAATCTCATAGTCGAAGGAATATGTATTTGACATGAAGAAAGCAATAGCAATAAGCTGAATGATCAATATGCTAAGCTAATGGATGGGTCTTGTCCATCACATCATTCTCCTAATAATGTGATCTTGTTATCAAATGGGAACACATGTCTATGGTTAGGAAACCTTAACTATCTTTGATCAATGAGCTAGTCTACTAGGGACACGTTATTTGTTTATGTATTCACACATGTATTTAAGTTTCCGGTCAATACAATTCTAGCATGAATAATAAACTTTTATCATGAATAAGGAAATATAAATATCAACTTTATTATTGCCTCTAGGGCATATTTCCTTCAGTCTCCCACTTGTACTAGAGTCAATAATCTAGATTACATTGTAATGAATCTAACACCCATGGAGTCTTGGTGTTGATCATGTTTTGCTCGCGGAATAGGCTTAGTCAATGGGTCTGCTACATTTAGATCTGTATGTATTTCTCAAACTTCTATGTCTCCATCCTTGACATTTTCACGAATGGAGTTGAAGTGTCTCTTGATGTGTTTGGTTCTCTTGTGAAACCTGGATTCCTTCGCCAAGGCAATTGCTCTAGTGTTGTCACAAAAGATTTTCATTGGACCCGATGAACTAGGTATTACACCTAGATCGGATATGAACTCCTTCATCCAGACTCCTTCATGTGCTGCTTGTGAAGCATCTATGTACTATGCTTCACACATAGATCCCGCCATGACGCTCTGCTTGGGACTGCACCAACTGACAGCTCCACCATTCAGGTACTTCAGGATGTTCTTGACCGTTGTCCAGTGATCCACTCCTGGATTACTTTGGTACCTCCCTGCCAAACTTATGGCAAGGCACACATCAGGTCTGGTACACAGCATAGCATACATGATAGAACCTATGGCTGAGGCATAGGGAATAACTTTCATTTTCTCTCTATCTTCTACAGTGGTCGGGCTTTGAGTCCGACTCAATTTCACACCTTGTAATACAAGCAAGAACCCTTTCTTTGACTGATCCAGTTTGAACTTCTTCAGAACTTTATCAAGGTATGCACTTTGTGAAAGTCCTATTAAGCGTCTCGATCTATCCCTATAGATCTTGATGCCCAATATATAAGCAGCTTCACCGAGGTCTTTCATTGAAAAATTCTTATTCAAGTATCCTTTTATGCTATCCAGAAATTCTATATCATTTCCAATCAACAATATGTCATCCACATATAATATCAGAAATGCTACAGAGCTCCCACTCACTTTCTTGTAAATACAGGCTTCACCATAAGTCTGTATAAAACTATATGCTTTGATCACCTCATCAAAGCATATATTCCAACTCCGAGATGCTTGCATCAGTCCATAGATGGATCGTTGGAGTTTGCACACTTTGTTAGCACCTTTAGGATCAACAAAACCTTCTGGTTGCATCATATACAACTCTTCTTTAAGAAATCCATTAACGAATGCAGTTTTGACGTCCATTTGCCAAATTTCATAATTATAAAATGTGGCAATTGCTAACATGATTCAGACTGACTTAAGCATCACTACGGGTGAGAAGGCCTCATCGTAGTCAACCCCTTGAACTTGTCAAAAACTTTTCGCGACAAGTCGAGCTTTGTAAATGGTGACATTACCATCAGCGTTTGTCTTCTTCTTGAAGATCCATTTATTCTCAATGCACTACTGGAATCAGAGGATTTGTCGTCTGTCAGTTCTTCGCCATCAGCTTGCGGACGACAAAGAAGGTCTTTGCCGTCAGCTCACAAATAGCAGATGACAAACAACTGGCTGATGGCAAAGATGCAATTTGCCGTCAGCTTATTTTTTGTCGTTCGCTAGTAGACGGCAAAGAGGTGGGTGGGGTCCAGTGGAGGTCAGAGCTGTAATGGCCCACCCAACAACCTCTTTGTCGTCTGCTAGCAGACCGCAAAGAGGTTTGACCTTAATGGCTCTAACGGCCGCCCCCACCTCCCCCTATCTCTCTCACCCACCGCACCCGACCCCGCACCACCACCGCCGCTGCCCCCACACCCCACCGTCCCGGCCCGCTGCCCGCCCACCCCGGCGCCCCCCTCGCCCCATTGCCCTAGCCCGCCGCCCGCCTACCTCGGCGCCTTTTCGTCCCCCACG